>NC_034179.2:10831313-10943813 GCF_002021735.2 Oncorhynchus kisutch | reverse complement strand
TGTTAGGTCCTAGGGTAGGAATTGACTGAGTGTTAGGTCCTAGGGTAGGAATGGACTGAGTGTTAGGTCCTCATCCAGACACTTGCCATCTCCCATTTGAACTACTACAACTCGCTGTAGGCTGGGCTCCCTGCTTGTTTCATCAAACCCATGAAACTTATTTTGAGACATGACATTTAAATATTTTTAAATATTTATTTACTGAATGCTTTTCTCACAAAAACACAGTGGTGGAAAAAGTACCCAATTGTCATACTTGAGTAAAAGTAAAGAAACCTTAATAGAAAATGACTCAGTAAAATACTACTTGACTAAAAGTCTAAAAGTATTTGGTTTTAAATATACTCAAGTATCAAAAGTAAAAGTAATTTCTAAACTATACTCTAGTAGTAAAAGTATAAATCCTTTCAAATTCTTTATGTTATTTTATTTTATTTACGGATAATCAGGGGCACACTCCAACACTCAGACATCATTTACATGTGTGTTTAGTGAGTCCTCCGTATCAGAGGCACTAGAGATGACCGAAGATGTTTTCTTGATAAGTGTGTGAATTGGACCATTTTCCTGTCTGGCTAAGCATTCAGAATGTAATGACTACTTTTGGGTGTCAGGGAAAATGTATGGAGTAAAAAGTACATTTCTCAAGGAATGTAGTGAAGTAAAGTTGTCAAAAATATAAATATTTATGTACAGTCTGGACACTTCATCAACAGCAGGTCTTGGACTCCATGTACCTTATTTAAAACAAAAGACACCAATTGTCTGCACATCTGTATTGTAGAGGACAACAAAGAGAACACAATAACCCCCATTAAATACAAGAGATCACTTTAACACAAACACCACCCAAAATAATGGCAACAATTAAACCAATATACACATTTGAAGTGAAGTACAGCACTTTATTTGTGGGCAGGGCATGACAGGTGAAAGTGGTGTCTGAAAAACAGACGCACAGTGTATCAGAACAGGTTAGATACAGTACATGACATCACAAAGGTCAGATGAGGTCATAAACTGTACATACAAAAGTGCATGACATCACAAAGGTCAGATGAGCTCATAATTATGCACATAGAACTACATACGTGAGTGGCATTCACAAGTCCTCTCCTGTTGTATCCTCTGTGAGACCCAGGTCCAGTAAGATGCCGACCTAGAGAAGAAGTAGGAGGCCAGACTAGACCAGACCAGACGTGGAGGTTGACTGGGGGCCAGGGGTGGATGCCGGTGCCCTCCTCCTCTCTCTCCTTCTTTTATCCCTCTCTTTCTCCCTGCTCGGGGAAATGGTGGTGAGTTCTTAGCAATAAGCGGCTGTCCTGGCTCATTCTGGGCTATGAGGTTGGGAGGTTGGGAGGTTGGGAGGGAGGGAGGGAGGGAGCAAGAGAGAGAGAGGTGCGATCTGGTCTCAAGAAGAGGGTGGGGATGAGAGCTGCTGGACTGACTGCTGACAATCGCTCCGTTTCCATACTAACTGGGTCTGGCGGTTAGGATATGGGGGAGGATGGTAAAAAGAAGGCAACACCCTTGTGTGAAGCTTTGTTGTGTGACACATATGTAGCCCACCCCATTCCACATCCTAGATTGCATGTTTGAGAGTGACAAATGGGACAGAGTCGGGCTCAGCTGAGGACAAAGGAAAAGTTGGAATCATATTTATACTGTAGAGGGATGGACTGTAGGGAGATGTACTGACTAGCATTATAGACTGTAGAGCGATAGACTGTACCATTCTAGACTAGAGAGATAGACTGTAGCATTATAGACTAGAGAGATTGACTGTAGCGTTATAGACTAGAGAGATAGACTAGCATTATAGACTAGAGAGATAGACTGTAGCATTATAGACTGTAGAGAGATAGACTGTAGCATTATAGACTAGAGAGATAGACTGTAGCATTATAGACTAGAGAGATAGACTGTAGCATTATAGACTAGAGAGATAGACTGTAGCGTTATAGACTGTAGAGAGATAGACTGTAGCATTATAGACTAGAGAGATAGACTGTAGCATTATAGACTAGAGAGATAGACTGTAGCATTATAGACTGTAGAGAGATAGACTGTAGCATTATAGACTAGAGAGATAGACTGTAGCATTATAGACTAGAGAGATAGACTGTAGCATTATAGACTAGAGAGATAGACTGTAGCATTATAGACTGTAGAGAGATAGACTGTAGAGAGATAGACTGTAGCATTATAGACTAGAGAGATAGACTGTAGAGAGATAGACTGTAGCATTATAGACTAGAGAGATAGACTGTAGCATTATAGACTGTAGAGAGATAGACTGTAGAGAGATAGACTGTAGCATTATAGACTAGAGAGATAGACTGTAGAGAGATAGACTGTAGCATTATATAGACTGTAGAGAGATAGACTGTAGAGAGATAGACTGTAGCATTATAGACTAGAGAGATAGACTGTAGAGAGATAGACTGTAGCATTATAGCCTAGAGAGATAGACTGTAGAGAGATAGACTGTAGCATTATAGACTAGAGAGATAGACTGTAGGGAGATAGACTGTAGCATTATAGACTAGAGAGATAGACTGTAGAGAGATAGACTGTAGCATTATAGACTAGAGAGATAGACTGTAGAGAGATAGACTGTAGCATTATAGACTAGAGAGATAGACTGTAGAGAGATAGACTGTAGCATTATAGACTAGAGAGATAGACTGTAGAGAGATAGACTGTAGCATTATAGACTAGAGAGATAGACTGTAGAGAGATAGACTGTAGCATTATAGCCTAGAGAGATAGACTGTAGAGAGATAGACTGTAGCATTATAGCCTAGAGAGATAGACTGTAGAGAGATAGACTGTAGCATTATAGACTAGAGAGATAAACTGTAGAGAGATAGACTGTAGCATTATAGACTAGAGAGATAGACTGTAGAGAGATAGACTGTAGCATTATAGCCTAGAGAGATAGACTGTAGAGAGATAGACTGTAGCATTATAGACTAGAGAGATAGACTGTAGAGAGATAGACTGTAGCATTATAGACTAGAGAGATAGACTGTAGAGAGATAGACTGTAGCATTATAGCCTAGAGAGATAGACTGTAGAGAGATAGACTGTAGCATTATAGACTAGAGAGATAGACTGTAGAGAGATAGACTGTAGCATTATATAGACTGTAGAGAGATACAACAGGAAGCACTTTTACAGTAGGATAATGGTTATCATGTCTGTTACAGTAAATAGATAGACTGTAGCATTATAGACTGGAGAGATAGACTGTAGAGAGATAGACTGTACTGTAGGATAGAGGACATTATACAACAGGAAGCACTTTTACAGTAGGATAATGGTTATCATGTCTGTTACAGTAAATATGAGTCCATATCGGTATTTGTGTTAGTCCACTATTTCTGTATAATAAGAGCTATTGTTTGTTTGTCCATGGTGCACAGTGTATAACATGCCTGCGTGTGTGCGTGTGTGCATGTGTGTGCATGTGTGCATGTGTGTGCGTGTGTGTGCATGTGTGCGTGTGTGGTAATTACATAGCAGGACCCGCGGCAGGTCCCAAGTCAATAGCAGTGCACTATGTAGGGAATAGGCTGCCATTTGGGAGACACATTGCACTGCCCCGCCGGCAGAGTTCCTCAATCAAACAGGATTTTAGGGTGTGAAGGAGGGACAGGGACACTGCTCTAAGTCAACTGCTGTCGTCTGGCAAGACTGGCCACTAGTTCTGCCATCCTTCTATTAAAAAGACCCCAGACTTTTCTCTGTTTGGTACGGCATTCTCAGTCCACATTCATTCTGTCATTTTGACT
Source organism: Oncorhynchus kisutch (assembly GCF_002021735.2). NCBI lineage: Eukaryota > Metazoa > Chordata > Actinopteri > Salmoniformes > Salmonidae > Oncorhynchus > Oncorhynchus kisutch. The sequence goes on along the minus strand of NC_034179.2, from coordinate 10,940,016 downwards.
TGATGGCCCCGTCTTGAAAAGCACTCAACTTTAATTATACACGTACATGCACACACATGCACGCGCACACACACACACACACACATATATACACACACACACACACACACATATATACACACACACACATATATACACACACACACACACATATATACACACACACACACACACACACACACACACACACACACACACACACACACACACACACACACACACACACACACACACACACACACACACACACACACACACACACACACAGCTCAGGTGAGTTGACTCTAGGCGTGGCTGTGCTACAGGACTGAACCCTGCCAACACACAGAACGTAACTACAAAGTCCCATCACAGCCCAGGCATGTGCCAACATGAGTCAAAATCACACCATACACGCAGGGGTACACACACACATACAAACACATACACATTTACACACAAACACACACACATACACACACATACACACACATACACACACATACACATTTACACACAAACACACACACACACACACACACGTTCTCTCTAGCTCTTTCTAGCTCTCTACTTCTCTCCCTCCCTCTTCCACTCACAAAAACAAAGATACAACTCCTAACCCTACACCCTCCGCCCCACACCCTCCGTCCCACACCCTCCGCCCCACACCCTCCACACTACACCCTCCGCCCCACACCCTCCACCCTACACCCTCCGCCCCACACCCTCCGTCCCACACCCTCCGCCCCACACCCTCCGCCCCACACCCTCCGCCTCACACCCTCCGTCCCACACTCTCCGTCCCACACCCTCCGCCCCACACCCTCCGTCCCACACCCTCCGCCCCACACCCTCCGTCCCACACCCTCCGCCCCACACCCTCCGTCCCACACCCTCCACACTACTCCCTCTGTCCCACACCCTCCGTCCCACACCCTCCGCCCCACACCCTCCACCCTACACCCTCCGCCCCACACCCTCCGTCTCACAGCCTCAAGGTTGCTATGATCAAATGGAATATAACTACAATGAATCCATGAAACATACGAAGGGGAAGTTTTCATTTTAAATGTACATTACCATGCTAACCCAAGCGTCTCTCAGCTGCGTGTGGAACGCTGTTTGGCTGGAGATGAACCCACCAAGTCTCAGACGAGCGATGGGCACATTTAAAACCATTATGTTCAGATCAGGGATTCAGAGAGGACACTAATGTCAATTCAAATAAAGTCACCCGGGTGTCAGTGTGTTGTGGTTGGGTCGTTTTAGCACCCTCGGTCTGAGCACTGACCCAAGCCCCCACCCCCTGTCTCAGAGCCTCCACCCTCACCCCTGTCTCCCCCTCACCCTTGTCTCACACTCACCCCTGTCTCACACTCACCCCTGTCTCCCCCTCACCCTTGTCTCACACTCACCCCTGTCTCACACTCAACCATGTCTCGCCCTCACCCCTGTCTTCCCTTCACCCCTGTCTCAGAGATCTCACCCATCTCTCCCTCACCCCTGTCTCAGAGATCTCACCCATCTCTCCCTCACCCCTGTCTCAGAGCCCTTACCATCACACCTGTCTCAGAGCCCTCACCCCTGTCTCAGAACCCTCACCCCTGTCTCAGAGCCCTTACCATCACACCTGTCTCAGAGCCCTCACCCCTGTCTCAGAGCCCTCACCCCTGTCTCAGAGCCCTCACCCCTGTCTCAGAGCCCTTACCATCACCCCTGTCTCAGAGCCCTCACCCCTGTCTCAGAGCCCTCCCCCCTGTCTCAGAGCCCTTACCATCACCCCTGTCTCAGAGCCCTCACCCCTGTCTCAGAGCCCTCCCCCTGTCTCAGAGCCCTTACCATCACACCTGTCTCAGAACCCTCACCCCTGTCTCAGAGCTATCACACCTGTCTCAGAGCCCTCACCCCTGTCTCAGAGCTATCACACCTGTCTCAGAACCCTCACCCCTGTCTCAGAGCTATCACACCTGTCTCAGAGCCCTCACCCCTGTCTCAGAGCCCTTACCCTCACCCCTGTCTCAGAGCTATCACACCTGTCTCAGAACCCTCACCCCTGTCTCAGAGCCCTCCCCCCTGTCTCAGAGCCCTTACCATCACCCCTGTCTCAGAGCCCTCACCCCTGTCTCAGAGCCCTCCCCCCTGTCTCAGAGCCCTTACCATCACACCTGTCTCAGAACCCTCACCCCTGTCTCAGAGCTATCACACCTGTCTCAGAGCCCTCACCCCTGTCTCAGAGCTATCACACCTGTCTCAGAACCCTCACCCCTGTCTCAGAGCTATCACACCTGTCTCAGAGCCCTCACCCCTGTCTCAGAGCCCTTACCCTCACCCCTGTCTCAGAGCTATCACACCTGTCTCAGAACCCTCACCCCTGTCTCAGAGCTATCACACCTGTCTCAGAACCCTCACCCCTGTCTCAGAGCTATCACACCTGTCTCAGAACCCTCACCCCTGTCTCAGAGCCCTTACCATCACACCTGTCTCAGAAACCTCACCCCTGTCTCAGAGCTATCACACCTGTCTCAGAGCCCTCACCCCTGTCTCAGAGCTATCACACCTGTCTCAGAACCCTCACCCCTGTCTCAGAGCTATCACACCTGTCTCAGAGCCCTCACCCCTGTCTCAGAGCCCTTACCCTCACCCCTGTCTCAGAGCTATCACACCTGTCTCAGAACCCTCACCCCTGTCTCAGAGCTATCACACCTGTCTCAGAGCCCTCACCCCTGTCTCAGAGCCCTTACCATCACCCCTGTCTCAGAGCCCTCACCCCTGTCTCAGAGCTATCACACCTGTCTCAGAGCCCTCACCCCTGTCTCAGAACCCTCACCCCTGTCTCAGAGCTATCACACCTGTCTCAGAGCCCTCACCCCTGTCTCAGAGCCCTTACCCTCACCCCTGTCTCAGAGCTATCACACCTGTCTCAGAACCCTCACCCCTGTCTCAGAGCTATCACACCTGTCTCAGAGCCCTCACCCCTGTCTCAGAGCCCTTACCATCACCCCTGTCTCAGAGCCCTCACCCCTGTCTCAGAGCTATCACACCTGTCTCAGAGCTATCACCCCTGTCTCAGAGCTATCACCCCTGTCTCAGAGCTATCACCCCTGTCTCAGAGCTATCGCCCCTGTCTCAGAGCTATCACCCCTGTCTCAGAGCTATCACCCCTGTCTCAGAGCTATCACCCCTGTCTCAGAGCTATCGCCCCTGTCTCAGAGCTATCACCCCTGTCTCAGAGCTATCGCCCCTGTCTCACCCTCTAACCACTAGGCTACGAACCCTGAACCGTAGGCCCCCTTTTTGTTATACAGTAGAAACATGAGTAGCCTTTAAATGTTGAGAGATATAAATGCCAGGGCGTCCTGGTCAAACAACCACAGAGTGACTATGGTTCCTGTGCCAGGGCGTCCTGGCCAAACAACTACAGAGTGATGATGGTTCCTGTACCAGGGCGTCCTGGTCAAACAACCACAGAGTGATGATGGTTCCTGTGCCAGGGCGTCCTGGTCAAACAACTACAGAGTGATGATGGTTCCTGTGCCAGGGCGTCCTGGACAAACAACCACAGAGTGACTATGGTTCCTGTGCCAGGGCGTCCTGGTCAAACAACTACAGAGTGATGATGGTTCCTGTGCCAGGGCGTCCTGGTCAAACAACCACAGAGTGATGATGGTTCCTGTGCCAGGGCGTCCTGGTCAAACAACCACAGAGTGACTATGGTTCCTGTGCCAGGGCGTCCTGGTCAAACAACCACAGAGTGACTATGGTTCCTGTGCCAGGGCGTCCTGGTCAAACAACTACAGAGACCCACTCAGTCATAGAGTCATAGAGGTCAGAGTCTTGATATACACACATAGACACATGCAAGTATGCACACACACACACGCGCACACACACACATTGTCCTGTAATTACTACCGGTGACCCCTGACTAACTGGCATGTTGCTCTCCATGCTAAGGGATGGATGATGTTCTAGAGATAACGTCATGTTCTCTGTATTAAGGGATGGATGATGTTCTAGAGATAACGTCATGTTCTCTGTATTAAGGGATGGATGATGTTCTATAGATAACATCATGTTCTCTGTATTAAGGGATGGATGATGTTCTAGAGATAACGTCATGTTCTCTGTATTAAGGGATGGATGATGTTCTAGAGATAACGTCATGTTCTCTGTATTAAGGGATGGATGATGTTCTATAGATAACGTCATGATCTCTGTATTAAGGGATGGATGATGTTCTAGAGATAACGTCATGATCTCTGTATTAAGGGATGGATGACGTTCTAGAGATAACGTCATGATCTCTGTATTAAGGGATGGATGATGTTCTAGAGATAACGTCATGATCTCTGTATTAAGGGATGGATGACGTTCTAGAGATAACATCATGTTCTCTATATTAAGGGATGGATGATGTTCTAGAGATAACGTCATGATCTCTGTATTAAGGGATGGATGACGTTCTAGAGATAACGTCATGATCTCTGTATTAAGGGATGGATGATGTTCTAGAGATAACGTCATGATCTCTGTATTAAGGGATGGATGACGTTCTAGAGATAACATCATGTTCTCTATATTAAGGGATGGATGATGTTCTAGAGATAACGTCATGATCTCTGTATTAAGGGATGGATGATGTTCTAGAGATAACGTCATGATCTCTGTATTAAGGGATGGATGATGTTCTATAGATAAGGTCATGATCGCTGTATAAGGGATGGATGATGTTCTATAGATAAGGTCATGATCGCTGTATAAGGGATGGATGATGTTCTAGAGATAACGTCATGATCTCTGTATTAAGGGATGGATGATGTTCTAGAGATAACGTCATGATCTCTGTATTAAGGGATGGATGATGTTCTAGAGATAACGTCATGATCGCTGTATAAGGGATGGATGATGTTCTATACATAAGGTCATGATCGCTGTATAAGGGATGGATGATGTTCTAGAGATAACGTCATGTTCTCTGTATGTTGTTGAAGCTGTGTTATCATTGAATGACCATCCGTCAGAGCTTTACGTTTCAGACAACACCTTGCAACTAAAATGTTTTTCCCTAACTGTTTTACAGCCAACAACAACCTCTCTCACAGAAAGAACAATGCCCCTGACAAGGACATGAGAGGATAATTTGTCTGATGAAAAGGAGAGGAGGGAGGTGTATGTCCGTCACACCCAGTTCTGAGCCCTCCACCCTGTGATGAGGCAGCTGAAATATGCAGGTGTGTGCCATGTGTGTGTCGTGTGTGTGTGTGTGTCTGCAGGTTTGTGCAGGGAGCTGGCCTGTCATATCCACACATATCCGCACCCTACGTGTGTGTGTCCGTGCCCCTGGGATGGCCGTCATCTGTTAGACCCCCCCACCCCGTCAGCTCACCCTCCAGGGGGGGGGGGGCTGGAGAGGAGGAGGTGAGAGACACCACCCGCATGGTTTAATTTGCACCTCCTCCACCGCGTCTCCAGCCAGGCAATTGGTGACATGGGTGCACTGTGGATCTCTCTCTCTCTCTCTCTCTCTCTCTCTCTCTCTCTCTCTGTCTGTCTCTGTCTCTGTCTCCCTCCCTCTCTCCCCCTCTCTTTCTCTCTCTCTATCTCTCTCTCACGCTCTCTGTCTCTCTCTCTATCTCTCTCTCGCGCTCTCTGTCTCTCTGTCTCTGTCTCTGTCTCTGTCTCTGTCTCTGTCTCTGTCTCTGTCTCTGTCTCTGTCTCTGTCTCCCTCCCTCTCTCCCCCTCTCTTTCTCTCTCTCTATCTCTCTCTCGCGCTCTCTGTCTCTCTCTCTATCTCTCTCTCGCGCTCTCTGTCTCTCTCCCTCTGTCTCTCTCCCTCTCGCTCTCTCCCTACCTCCCTCCCCCTCTCCCCCCCCCCCTCTCTCCCCCTCTGTCTCCCTCCCTACCTCACCCTCTCTCCCTACCTCCCTCCCCCTCTCTCCCTACCCCCCCACCCCCCTCTCTCCCCCTCTGTCTCCTCTCCTCTGTTGCTCTCAGTCGTAACAGATGTCTGTTCTCCTAGACACAGTCAAGCTTATACTGTAATGTAGCAGTGCAGAACTTTATGGAGAAACAGTTTGGCCTACTAGGAAGCTAAATGATTAAATGTAGGTGATAGGTAGGACACCGGATAATAAGTAGGCTACAATAGTGTACCGTATGTATACAGATGGGGTGAGATGACTATATGTTTGCCTGTGCATTGGGGTGAGGTGTGTGTGTGTGTGTGTGCGTGTGTGTGTGTGTGTGTGTGTGTGTGTGTGTGTGTGTGTGTGTGTGTGTGTGTGTTACTATGTTAGTGCTGCTTTGAGACGCTGGCAGTAGCACCAGCAGAGTGTCTGTCTCATCAGCTGATGGGGTGTTTACAGGGTGTGTGTGTGTAGCCTGGAGCGAGCCCGAGCAGGGTGTTCTGCTTCCTGCCAGGGTTGAATTGTAATAGGACTTCCCAATGCAAAAAGCTTAATTAACTGCACAATGATTTGCAATGCAGAGTCTGCTGCCACAGGTTTGTATTGGAAATACCCCCCTATCTACAAGTCATATGGAGTGAATGCATAAACACTTTGGTCCGATATTCAGATTTTTGTTGGAGGGAAATGAACATGAAGTTATTTGAAACTATCTATTTTATTGAAGGAAATAGTTAAGCTGTACATCTGCATGTGTGTTGGGTTCTCATTTACAGGAATCTCAGTATAATCCTACAACCACAATTATCATTGTGTGAGAGTCAGAGTAGCATTGTGTGAGAGTGGGTAGGTGAGTTGACTTTGGCATGCTAGTCTACTCTGTGCCTGCCCAAGCAGGGTGGGTATCCGACGCTAGCTAATAGGTAGAACAGGATTTTTAGAATGAACAACTGGTTTTATTTTAAGGATGGAGGCAGTTGGTGAGAGAGCAGGAAGTGAGGAAAAAAATGTCACGTGATGTCTCCATGTTGAGGTCAGTATTGGGCCCTGGTTGGTCGGTTGGTTGGTTCCCAGGGCTGATGGGAAAAGACGAGAGGAAATTACTGGGTTCTCTCTGGCCCTAGGTGAGAGGGTGTGCTGGCCCAACACACACACACACACACACACACTTATCAGCCTGGCCCTGTGAAGTCTGCTCCAGGAGGAAGTGAAGAGGAAGTGCTTGTGAGTCACCGTGGAGATAACGCTGCTCGATCTCATTTCCGTGTGCTGCGGTAACCATCCGCCATCCACTAAAATATCTGCTTAACACCCCAAAGATGACACACTTTCGCCAAACTACCCCTCTTGGAAACGTTAAATAGTACAAACGGTGAGAATGCTGAACTTGTGAGTGACATCTCTGACACCACCTGAGAAATGAACATTGGGATACAGAGTAGGCGAGTTAGATTTGGTTACCATTGCTGTAGTCCTGGTCAAAATTGGCAAAATCCATTTAAGTCTGTTTGTTTTGATATGGATAACTTGAGTTACTGGATAAAACGGCAATCAACACCGATTTAGATGTGAAATGTGAAAATATATATATTGAGGTCGGCTGTATACTTTAGCCTGCTGTGCATTTTGCTCATAGCCAAGGAAATCTGACAATGTAGGCTATTATTAAACGCCACAAATGACACCTCTTCCTCTCACAGAAACAATGGCTGAGATGAAACATTAACAAACTACTGCAACAGGTTTCTCCAAATGTCTGTTGTTTTCACAAATATCCTACTTCTTTACATGATGTTGTTCTGAATGGTACCATGTAGAAACTGGGCTGGGATCTATTGAAAAGGCAACTTGGTCACAGTAGATGTGTGACATTTCGCTTTTTGTTTCAAAGATTCAATCTAGTTACAACTCGCACGGACACCATGACTGCTTTATGTTTTGCTTTATTATTTTGATGGCCACTGCCCAGCTAGCACATTTGGTTCCTTGGACGTTGTAGGAATGTATGTTTTTTGTTTCTGGAAATGAAGCTGTAAGTTTCCTGACCAGTAAAACTGAATGTTTTTTAAACGTTCTGAGACCGGAAGTGAACATTTTGTCTGTTTTGGGAACTTACATTTTTAGGGTGCAGGGAAGCTCTGAGAACGTTTTACTATGGTTCCAGGGAGGTTCTGAGAACGTTTTACTATGGTTCCAGGGAGGTTCTGAGAACCTTTTACTATGGTTCCAGGGAGGTTCTGAGAATGTTTTAATATGGTTCCAGGGAAGCTCTGAGAACGTTTTACTATGGTTCCAGGGAGGTTCTGAGAACCTTTTACTTTGGTTCCATGGAGGTTCTGAGAATGTTTTAATATGGTTCCAGGGAAGCTCTGAGAACGTTTTACTATGGTTCCAGGGAGGTTCTGAGAACCTTTTACTTTGGTTCCATGGAGGTTCTGAGAATGTTTTAATATGGTTCCAGGGAGGTTCTGAGAACGTTTTACTATGGTTCCAGGGAGGTTCTGAGAACCTTTTACTATGGTTACAGGCAGGTTCTGAGAATGTTTTAATATGGTTCCAGGGAGGTTCTGAGAACGTTTTACTATGTTTCTCTGAAAGTTTTCCTGGGAGGTTTTATTAACATTCTGAGAAGGGAAATTAAAAGTTATCTTTAGGTAATTAAATAACGTTCTGAGAACATTCTCTAAATGTTGCGAATGTTTTGAACAAAATGTAAAGGTTATTTCAAATCAAATGTTATTTGTCACATGCAGCGAATACAACTGGTGTAGACCTTACCGTGAAATGCTTACTTACAAGCCCTTACAAAAACTTCTTCAGGGGCGGCAGGGTAGCCTAGTGGTTAGAGCATTGGACTAGCAACCGAAAGGTTGCAAGTTCGAATCCCCGAGCTGACAAGGTACAAATCTGTCGTTCTGCCCCTGAACAGGCAGTTAACCCACTGTTCCTAGGCCGTCATTGAAAATAAGAATTTGTTCTTAACTGACTTGCCTAGTAAAATTACTAGGCAAGCCCCTGCGGTTGAGCTAATGTGATTAGCATGAGGTTGTAAGTAACAAGAACATTGCCAAGGACATAGGCATATCTGATATTGGCAAAAAGCTTAAACTCTTGTTAATCTAACTGGAATTAAGGGCCAGAGCCAGCGTTTGGCAATCAAAGCTGTATCGGAGGCGGCAGCAGTCAGTGGCTCTGGATGAAGAGGAAAGACCCCAACTGGGCCCCGAAGTGAGAGGGCCAGGAGGTATGCGGTCAACAATGCTTGACTCAGGGAGGAGGACGCCCCTGCCATGCATAGTCCCATGGGATGTTGGCTATCATCAACAAGGCAACTCCTATGACTAATTGGGAATGGGACGCAAGCGTAGGATTGATCACCCTGTCGCTGGCCGCCTTTGGGGAGGGTGTATAGTGTGAAAGGCCGAAACACCCTAGGAACCAAAGGTACACTACTGACGATGCGCTCCCCAAATTTCACCAGGCTCACTGTTCATTAACTCTTGGAAGTGCTTGCACAAAGGATAGTAAAATCTCATCCTGTGTTCTTGGAATCACTGTCCTATTTACAGTAGCTATTACTTTGAAAGAATACCATGCTATTGTTTGAGGACAGTGCACAGTTTTGAACATGAACATTTATTAATAAACTAATTAGGCACATTTGGGCATAAAATGTTGCACATACACTGCAACACATTCAGTGGACAAAATCTAAATTTCCCCTGGCTGGCATAATACATTATGTCCTTTCTCTTTCAAAGATGATGGTACACAAAATATACAAAATAACGGTTGTTTTTTTCTTTGTATTATCTTTTACCAGATCTAATGTGTTATATTCTCCTACATCCCTTTAACATTTCCACAAACTTCAAAGTGTTTCCTTTCAAATGGTACCAATAATATGCATATCCTTGCTTCAGGGCCTGAGCTACAGAGATTTGGGTCATTTTAGGTGAAAATTGGGGAAAAAGGGGCCAATCCTTAAGAGGTTTTTAAGCAACAAGCAGTTTTATTTTGAGGTTTTTGGAAAAACTTCCTTAACTTTCACTGAATGTTTCAATAAGACTTGTAATAACACTGCTTTGTTTGGGTCAACTGTTTGGGTCAACTGTTTGGGTCAACTGTTTGGGTTAACTGTTAGGGTTCACTGTTTGGGTTAAATGTTTGGGTTCACTGTTTGGGTTCACTGTTTGGGTTAAATGTTTGGGTCAACTGTTTGGGTCAACTGTTTGGGTCAACTGTTTGGAACTCCAAGCACAGTTAGGACACATGGAAGTGTGTTCACTCAGGCTTTAATCATGCAAACACATTTCTTTTTCATTGTGGCAAAGCTTCAGTGAGATTCAAACCTATGATCTTCTGTTCTCTATTCATGGAATTAGTCCACTGCACCACGAGGACGGAGCTAGCACGCCATGTAAACGTTTTTACTCATACAAATCTGTTAATTTTAGTTTATTCAAACAGACTCCATTTCAGCTACAGAGCTACAGGCAGGTAGATTTGAGTATGTCATTTCAGGTCCTGAGCTACAGGTAGGTAGATTTGAGTATGTCATTTCAGGTCCTGAGCTACAGGCAGGTAGATTTGAATATGTCATTTCAGGTCCTGAGCTACAGGCAGGTAGATTTGAGTATGTCATTTCAGGTCCTGAGCTACAGGCAGGTAGATTTGAGTATGTCATTTCAGGTCCTGAGCTACAGGCAGGTAGATTTGAGTATGTCATTTCAGGTCCTGAGCTACAGGCAGGTAGATTTGAGTATGTCATTTCAGGTCCTGAGCTACAGGCAGGTAGATTTGAGTATGTCATTTCAGGTCCTGAGCTACAGGCAGGTAGATTTGAGTATGTCATTTCAGGTCCTGAGCTACAGGCAGGTAGATTTGAGTATGTCATTTCAGGTCCTGAGCTACAGGCAGGTAGATTTGAGTATGTCATTTCAGGTCCTGAGCTACAGGCAGGTAGATTTGAGTATGTCATTTCAGGTCCTGAGCTACAGGCAGGTAGATTTGAGTATGTCATTTCAGGTCCTGAGCTACAGGCAGGTAGATTTGAGTATGTCATTTCAGGTCCTGAGCTACAGGCAGGTAAGTTTTGAGTATGTCATTTCAGGTCCTGAGCTACAGGCAGGTAGATTTGAGTATGTCATTTCAGGTCCTGAGCTACAGGCAGGTAGATTTGAGTATGTCATTTCAGGTCCTGAGCTACAGGCAGGTAGATTTGAGTATGTCATTTCAGGTCCTGAGCTACAGGCAGGTAGATTTGAGTATGTCATTTCAGGTCCTGAGCTACAGGCAGGTAGATTTGAGTATGTCATTTCAGGTCCTGAGCTACAGGCAGGTAGATTTGAGTATGTCATTTCAGGTCCTGAGCTACAGGCAGGTAGATTTGAGTATGTCATTTCAGGTCCTGAGCTACAGGCAGGTAGATTTGAGTATGTCATTTCAGGTCCTGAGCTACAGGCAGGTAGATTTGAGTATGTCATTTCAGGTCCTGAGCTACAGGCAGGTAGATTTGAGTATGTCATTTCAGGTCCTGAGCTACAGGCAGGTAGATTTGAGTATGTCATTTCAGGTCCTGAGCTACAGGCAGGTAGATTTGAGTATGTCATTTCAGGTCCTGAGCTACAGGCAGGTAGATTTGAGTATGTCATTTCAGGTCCTGAGCTACAGGCAGGTAGATTTGAGTATGTCATTTCAGGTCCTGAGCTACAGGCAGGTAGATTTGAGTATGTCATTTCAGGTCCTGAGCTACAGGCAGGTAGATTTGAGTATGTCATTTCAGGTCCTGAGCTACAGGCAGGTAGATTTGAGTATGTCATTTCAGGTCCTGAGCTATAGGCAGGTAGATTTGAGTATGTCTTTTCAGGTCCTGAGCTACAGGCAGGTAGATTTGAGTATGTCATTTCAGGCGAAAATTGAAATAAAGGGGCGGATCCTTAAGAGGTTTTAAGAACATTTTATTATTTTTTTACAATAAAGGCCTACCCCGGTCACGGCTAGATGTGATACTGCCTGGAATTGAACCAGGGACTGTAGTGACGCCTCTTGCACTGTGATGCAACATGTAACCATGTAACCATGTTTGAACGTTCAGATAACATTCAGTTAAAGTATTTTTAAAAAACTATAAAATAACGTTGTTTTGTCAAGTTCTTTAAATGTGCTGAGAGTGTTCCAAAGCCCAGCGACTATCCTGCACCATTACCAGAACGTTGTGGGAAGGTTGTATCCAAAATAACCATGGGACAACCACACTCTCACCAAGCTCCAAGAAACATATGGTTCTCAGAACGTTAAGTGCTAGCTGGGTGTCCATTGTCCATTAGAATGTATATTTGCAGTCTTGCTGAAGTGTCTGTTTTTGTGTATACATTTTTTAGGCTATAACACAACGACAACTTGACTTTGGCCTGCCAGTATACACACTACAACTCTCTGTCAAACCTATCTAAAGAGATCATCTCATAAACACTGGCTCCTGATCTTTACCATCTCTGTCTCAGTCGCTCATACTGAGAAATGGAGCGCAGTGGCCAAGCTGAGGGTGGACAGACAACGACCCAGAATCCCCTGTTTGCCAATCATTTATCTACAAAGACGACACATAGTCTGAAACTCTAGCAGGGAATTGTTACGTTACTTAGAGATAATACTTTCCCCAAAAATGTCTTAAATTTAAATGATTTAATAAACTCACACATTGAGGTGGCAGGGTAGCCTAGTGGTTAGAGCATTGGACTAGTAACCGGAAGGTTGCAAGTTCAAACCCCCGAGCTGAGAAGGTACAAATCTGTCATTCTGCCCCTGAACAGGCAGTTAAACCACTAGGCCGTCATTGAAAATAAGAATTTGTTCTTAACTGACTTGCCTCGTTAAATAAAGATAAAATAAATAAACATTGTGATGACTTCAATCTGCATTCATTGTCTTGCCAGGTTGTTTTCTTGTTATTAGTGATTAAATAAACGTGAACATTTTCTTCTTTTATTTTGAACCTAGAACCACAGTGTGCGCATGTAGCTGGCCTCAATCTGCTATCAGTGGTTTGAACAGTGGAACATTCTCCATCAGTAACCAGGTAGCTGGTCTCAGTCTGCTATCAGTGGTTTGAACAGTGGAACATTCTCCATCAGTAACCAGGTAGCTGGTCTCAGTCTGCTATCAGTGGTTTGAACATTGGAACACACTCCATCAGTAACCAGGTAGCTGGTCTCAGTCTGCTATCAGTTGTTTGAACAGTGGAACATTCTCCATCAGTAACCAGGTAGCTGGTCTCAGTCTGCTATCAGTGGTTTGAACAGTGGAACAGTAACCTATCTGGATTGATCTCACAGCATTTGTCATGAAAAGACACACAGGGCCCCTATAGCTCTGTTGTCTATCACAGATAACTCCATCGTTATTTTTCCACTGGCTGACCAACCCAGAGGTTCTGTGTGTGTGTGTGTGCTTATCTGTCTGTCCGTGTCCATGCTCTGTGCCTCTGTCTGTTGATCTGGTTTCTGAGTCAGCTCTGGTTTGTGTCCCAGTCAGCTGTGATGAGGGGTTAGCTGTGCAGTGTCCCTCCCCTGTGATGAGGGGTTAGCTGTGCAGTGTCCCAGTCCCCTGTGATGAGGGGTTAGCTGTACAGTGTCCCAGTCCCCTGTGATGAGGGGTTAACTGTGCAGTGTCCCAGTCCCCTGTGATGAGGGGTTAGCTGTACAGTGTCCCAGTCCCCTGTGATGAGGGGTTAGCTGTGCAGTGTCCCTCCCCTGTGATGAGGGGTTAGCTGTGCAGTGTCCCAGTCAGCTGTGATGAGGGGTTAGCTGTGCAGTGTCCCAGTCCCCTGTGATGAGGGGTTAGCTGTGCAGTGTCCCAGTCCCCTGTGATGAGGGGTTAGCTGTGCAGTGTCCCAGTCCCCTGTGATGAGGGGTTAGCTGTGCAGTGTCCCAGTCCCCTGTGATGAGGGGTTAGCTGTACAGTGTCCCAGTCCCCTGTGATGAGGGGTTAGCTGTGCAGTGTCCCAGTCCCCTGTGATGAGGGGTTAGCTGTACAGTGTCCCAGTCCCCTGTGATGAGGGGTTAGCTGTACAGTGTCCCAGTCCCCTGTGATGAGGGGTTAGCTGTACAGTGTCCCAGTCAGCTGTGATGAGGGGTTAGCTGTGCAGTGTCCCAGTCAGCTGTGTTGAGGGGTTAGCTGTGCAGTGTCCCAGTCCCCTGTGATGAGGGGTTAGCTGTACAGTGTCCCAGTCAGCTGTGTTGAGGGGTTAGCTGTGCAGTGTCCCAGTCAGCTGTGATGAGGGGTTAGCTGTGCAGTGTCCCAGTCAGCTGTGTTGAGGGGTTAGCTGTACAGTGTCCCAGTCCCCTGTGATGAGGGGTTAGCTGTGCAGTGTCCCAGTCAGCTGTGTTGAGGGGTTAGCTGTACAGTGTCCCAGTCAGCTGTGTTGAGGGGTTAGCTGTGCAGTGTGGGATGTCTAACCCAACCTCCTCACTCCTATTTATCATGCAGCTGACATAATGACATGGTGGCTTTCTGTGGAGCTAGAGGTCATTCTGACACTTACTGTTCTGGTAGTGGAAAAATAGAATATACTTTTGTTTCTCTTATCCTGTAAACAAAAGTTCTCTATCATTTAAAAACTGTTGCAAAATGCATGAAAATAGTAGACAATAGTAGGGAAAGTATAAAAGTATAAAACATTATACAAAAAATACAATATTTAATTTCGAATGCTTTCAAAAATGTACATCACATATTGTAGCCTAGTGGTGTGAGTCATATCTTCTGCCTCTTCAGTATGACTCTAGAGTGAACAGAGCTGAGCCGGTGACTGTACTGCTGAAATGAGAGGCAGCCAGAGTATGTCCCTGGGTGGTCCCAGTATGCCCTGTTATGCCTATAGGCAGGAGTAGTTGCCCTAGGAGATGGACTGATTAGATTCACATCCCATTAGATATCTGTTACAGAGCTATGTGTCATTTACTGTAAGACCTGTGTATATACATTACATTAGATCCAGTATATGCCTACTGCAGGTGCTGTCAAATGGAACCCATTGACCTATTTTTCTAGTAACAGTCTCATAACTCTTGAAAACTGTTATGTTATGTTCGTGCCCAATTAAGGCATTATGTAGGCTACCGAAACCTATACTTCCTGTACTGCATGTGATTGCCTGAAGCCAATGGGGTGAGTTGGTGCTAGGCACTCAGTATTTTTTATTTTTTTAACCTTATCTCAAACCTTAACCCTTACCTTAACCATTCATAACCTTATCCCAGACCTTAACCCTTACCTTAACCCTTCATAACCCTATCCCAGACCTTAACCATTCATAACCTTAACCCTTACCTTAACCATTCATAACCTTATCCCAAACCTTAACCCTTACCTTAACCATTCATAACCTTATCCCAAACCTTAACCCTTACCTTAACCATTCATAACCTTATCCCAAACCTTAACCCTTACCTTAACCATTCATAACCATATCCCAAACCTTAACCCTTACCTTAACCATTCATAACCTTATCCCAAACCTTAACCATTCACAACCTTAACCCTTACCATAACCATTTATAACCTTATCCTTAACCTTAACCCTTACCTTAACCATTCATAACCTTATCCCAAACCGTAACCATTCACAACCTTAACCCTTACCTTAACCATTCATAACTTTATCCCAAACCTTAACCATTCATAACCTTATCCTTAACCTTAACCCTTACCTTAACCATTCATAACCTTATCCTTAACCTTAACCTTAACCCTTACCTTAACCATTCGGAATTAATGCCTAAACTTAACCTTCGAAATGTGATGTTTATGGACAAAAGTCGGATTCTGAAGTGAGACCGTGAGAGAAACACCGCACAGCACAGTCAGTGCCCCAAGCGTTGTCAGGTCAGGACCCCTCCCACCTCCCACTCCTTATTTCCCATCCTGCCTAGCATGCTGACATCAGCCATAGATGAGCGCTGAGCTACAGGCGAGTGGGCAGCACTTCTAAGGTGAGGCAAGGGGTTATCCTGATGTTCATCATTATCGCTCTATGTGTGATTGGTTTCCACGGGAACAGACTGGTGGATTTAGCAAATTTTGTTGTTTCTTAACCCACTTGTCTGTGTCATGGGGGAGAGCAGAAGGAGTCGTTCCCCAAATGAGGGTACAGCAAGCCTGTCTAAGTTCACCTGATGGCTAACTGACTCTGATTCTGGAGGGAGGTGGGCGGTTAGCAACGAGAATGACATTTTATTTTTGAGTACTGAAAGAATGACAGTTGGGTCAGCATTATCTAAGCCGATGAATGACAGTTGGGTCAGCATTATCTAAGACGATGAATGACAGTTGGGTCAGCATTATCTAAGCCGATGAATGACAGTTGGGTCAGCATTATCTAAGCCGATGAATGACAGTTGGGTCAGCATTATCTAAGCCGATGAATGACAGTTGGGTCAGCATTATCTAAACCGATGAATGACAGTTGGGTCAGCATGATCTAAGCCGATGAATGACAGTTGGGTCAGCATTATCTAAGCCGATGAATGACAGTTGGGTCAGCATTATCTAAGCCGATGAATGACAGTTGGGTCAGCATTATCTAAGCCGATGACATCTGTTGTTTTGACCTGGGTTTCTGTGCTATGCTTTTGTTCATTATCTCTCACATCTCGTGATTAAATCACCGTGTCAGTAGAAATAGGTAGACGTTTCTAAGAATTTCAGGGGAAGAGGACTGTGAGAGGAAGTGTACTGATAAAGAAGGTGTATGTTAAGAGGAGTGATTCTAGTAGGTTGACAGGATGCGTGTCCAACCTATCTGCATGATCACTGTCGCCTATAGAGCAAAACTATTGTGCAATAATATATGCAACTTTCTACACAGGGACAACTCACGTCATGAGTTGTTGAAAGTTCCCAAAGAACAGAGAGATTGAAGATTGCTGCAAAGAGGAACTCGTGGAAGGACTGTAGTTCAGGGAGCATGTATGAAGAGACCAGTGAGGGCCGTAGAGATATATCCAATCAAATCAAATGCTATTTGTCACATGCTTCGTAAACCACAGGTGTGGACTAACAGTGAAATGCTTACTTACGGGCCCTTCCCAACAATGCAGAGAGAAATAATGAAAATAAAAATAACACAGAGAATCAATTGTAACACAAAGAATAAATACTGTATACAATGAGTAAGGATAACGTGGCTATATACAGGGAGTACCAGTACCGAGTCTATGTCCAGGGGTACGAGGTCATTGAGGTTGAAGCGTATATATAGGTAAGTATAAAGTGACTAGGCAACAGGATAGATAATTAACAGTGGCAGCGTATGTGATGTCAATAGAGTTAGTGTAAAAAGGGTCAACTCAGATAGTCTGGGTAGCTGTTGGTTAACTACTTAACTATTTATCAGTCTTATGGCTTGGGGGTAGAAGCTGTTTAGGGTCTTGTTGGTTCCAGACTTGGTGCATCGGTACCACTTGCCGTGCGGTAGCAGAGAGAACGGTCTATGACCCTGGCTAGAGTATTTGACCATTTTTAGGGCCTTCCGCTGACACCGCCTGGTATAGAGGTCCTGGATGGCAGGGAGCTTGGCCCCAGTGATGTACTGGGCTGTACACACTCTGCTCTGTAGCACCTTGCGGTCGAATGCCAAGCAGTTGCCATACCAGGCGGTGATGCAGCCAGTCAAGATGCTCTCAAAGGTGCAGCTGTATAAACCTTTGAGGATCTGAGGGCCCATGCTGAATCTTTTCAGCCTCCCGAGGGGAAAGATGCGCTTTCGTGCCTTCTTCACAACTGTGTTGGTGTGTGTGGACCATGATAATTCCTTAGTAATGTTGAGACAGAGGAACATGAAGCTCTCGACCCACTCCTCTACAGCCCTGTCAATGTGGATGGGGGATAAACCGGAGCAGTGTATGTGATGTCAAAAGAGTTATTGTAAAAAAGGGTCAACTCAGATGGTGCAGAGATGGCAGTCTTATCGTCTCTTAACCAATCATGCTATTTTTTGGTTCTTTTTTTCGCATTGTTCGTAACTTGTTTTGTACATAATGTTGCTGCTACCGTCTCTTATGACTGAAAACAACTTCTGGACATTAGAACTGGGATTACTCACCTCAAATTTGACGAGGAGTTCTTTTTCAATGAGTTGGACTCGAGGGATATACTACGGACACCCGAAGAGGCCCAGATCCCCGTGATTCGCTGGGGAAAGGAAACGTAGGATTCGCAGAAAGAGATCAGGATGCCTTGTGAGGATCAGGCCACGAGTGGCTAATCTGCCCTTGCTTTCCATTCTGCTAGCTAACATTCAATCGCTGGAAAATAAATGGGACAAACTGAAAGCATGTATATCCTACCAAAGGGACATTAAAAACTGTAATATCTTATGTCGCACTGAGTTGTGGCTGAACGACAACATTAAGAACATACAGCTGGCGGGTTATACACTCTATCGGAAGGACAGAACAGCAGCTTTTGGTAAGACACCGGGCGGGTATATTTGTAAACAATAGCTGGTGCACGATATCCAATGAAGTCTCAGGTACCCGAGGTAGAGTATCTCATGATAAGCTGTAGACCACACAATCTACCTAGAGAGTTTTCATCTGTATTTTCCGTCGCTGTCTACATACCACCACAGACCGATGCTGGTACTAAAACCGCACTCAATGAGCTGTATTCCGTCACAAGCAAACAGGAAAATGCTCATCCAGAGGCGACGCTCCTAGTGGCCGGGGACTTTGATGCAGGGAAACTTAAATCAGTTTCACCTCATTTCTATCAGCATGTTAAATGTGCAACCAGAGGGAAAAAAATTCTAAACCACCTTTACTCCACACACAGAGACACGTATAAAACTCTCCCTCGCCCTCCAAATCTGACCATAACTCTATCCTCCTGATTCCTGCATACAAGCATAAATTAAAGCAGGAAGCACCAGTGACTCGGTCTATAAAAAAGTGGTCAGATGAAGCAGATGCTAAGCTACAGGACTGTTTTGCTAGTACAGACTGCAATATGTTCCGGGATTCTTCCGATGACATTGAGGAATACACCACATCAGTCACTGGCTTTATCAATAAGCGCATTGAGGACGTCGCCCCAACAGTGACTGTACGTACATACCCCAACCAGAAACCATGGATTACAGGCAATATTCGCACTGAGCTAACGGATAGAGCTGCCGCTTTCAAGGAGCGGGACTCGAACCCGGAAGCTTATAAGAAATCCCCCTATACCCTCAGACGAACCATCAAGCAGGCAAAGCCTCAATACAGGACACTAAGATCGAATCGTACTACACCGGCTCCGACAAACTATTACAGACTACAAAGGGAAGCACAGCCGAGAGCTGCCCAGTGCACGAGCCTACCAGACGAGCTAAATCACTTCTATGTTCCCTTTGAGGAAAGCAACACTGAGGCATGCATGAGAGCATCAGCTGTTCCGGGTGACTGTACGATCACGCTCTCCGTAGCCGAACTGAGTAAGACCTTTAAACAGGTCAACATTCACAAGGCCGCTGGGCCAGACGGATTACCAGGACGTGTACTCCGAGCATATGCTGACCAGCTGGCAAATGTCTTCACTGACATTTTCAACCTCTCCCTGTTTGAGTCTGTAATACCAACATGTTTCAAGCAGACCACCATAGTCCCTGTGCCCAATACACTAAGATAACCTGCCTAAATGACTACCGACCCGTAGCAGTCACGTCTGTAACCATGAAATGCTTTGAAAGGCTGGTCATGCTCCGGGCATGTGCTGATGAACTGGCAAGTGTCTTCACTGACATTTTCAACATGTCCCTGATTGAGTCTGTAATACCAACATGTTTCAAGCAGACCACCACCACTGTGCCAAAGAACACGAAGGCAACCTGCCTAAATGACCTCAGACCCGTAGCACTCATGTCCGTAGCCATGAAGTGCTTTGAAGGGCTGGTAATGGCACACATCAACACCATTAACCCAGACACCCTAGGCCCACTCCAATTTGCATACCGCCCCAACAGATCCACAGATGACGCAATCTCCACTGCACTCCACACTGCCCTTTCCCACCTGGACAAACGGGACACCTATGTGAGAATGCTATTCATTGACTACAGGTCAGCATTCAACATCATAGTGCCCGCAAAGCTCATCATTAAGCTCAGGACCCTGGGACTGAGCACGCAGACACTCCACACGGGGAGGTGCGTGCTTAGTCCCATCGTGCACTCCCTGTTCACCCATGACTGCGTGGCCATGCATGACTCTAACACCATCATTAAGTTTGCTGATGACACAGTGGTGGATGGCCTGATCACAGATGACGATGTGACAGCCTATAGGGAGGAGGTCAAAGACCTGTCAATATGGTGTCAAGACAACAACCTCTCCCTCAATGTCAGCAACACAAAGAGCTGGCGTAGTAGAATTCGATAAGGTCCTGTATTGAAGTTTTCAATGTTTGATGACTTGTCGGAGGTCGTAGTGGGATTTCTTGTAAGCGTCCAGATTAGTGTCCCGCTCTTTGGAAGTGGCAGATCTAGCCTTAAGCCCAGAGAAGATTTTGCCTGTAATCAATGGCTTCTGGTTGGGGTATGTGCGTACGGTCACTGTGGGTACGACATCGTTGAGGCACTTATTAATGTAGCTGGTGACTGATGTGGTAAACGTCTCAATGTTATCAGATGAATCCCGGAACATATTCCAGTCTGTGCTAGCGAAACAATCCCATTTTCTTAATTGGACCACTTCAGTATTGAGCGCATCACTGGTACTTTCTTGAGTTTTTGCTTCTTAGCAAGAATTAGGAGGAAATGTGTTATGGTCAGATTTGCAAAATTGAGGGTGAGGAAGAGCTTTGTATGCATTCCTTTATGTGGAGTAAAGGTGATCTAGCGTTTTTTTCAATTGTAGTTTCACAGGTGACATGCTGGTAAAAATGAGGTAAAACAGATTTCAGTTTCCCTGCATTAAAATTACTGGCCACTAGGAGCCTGGCCTCTGGATGTGCATTGTCTTGTTTACTTTTGGCCCTATGCAGCTCGTTGAATCTTAGTGTCAGCATCTGTTTGTGGTGGTAAACATACAGCTATGAAAAATACACATGAAAATGATCTTGGTAAATAGCATGGTCTGCAGTTTAACATGAGGTATTCTAACTCAGGAGAGCAAAACCTCAAACGTTAGAGATTGTGCAACGGTTGTTGTAAACAGAGAAACACACCTCCCCCTTAAACTTACCCGAAGCTGCTAGTCGGTCTTGAAGAGGCATGAAAAACCAGCTAGATGTATAATATCCATGTCCTTGTTCAGCCGCGACTCCGAGAAACGTAGGAGATTAAAGTTCTTCAGGTTTCCTGTGATCGGATAGTCTCGAATTGATCTTTTTCAGTTTGTTCTTTAGTGGTTGTGCATTACCCAATAGAATGGAGGTTAGAGGCAGTTTATTTACTCGCCAACGTAGTTTCGTCAGGGAGCTCATTTGCCTCTTTTGCGCCGTGTCTTCCTCTCGACTCCAGAGGATTAGGGCCGGGATGAGCAGGACATCAGCAGTTGTTGCAGACTTGTTGCAGTAGAAATCTTCATCCAAATGGAGGTCAGTGATGTTCAGAAGCTGTTTTTGGTCATAGGAAATGAATGCGGAAATATAATGTTAAAATAAAGTTGGAAAAAAAACCACACAAAATAGCAGAATTTATCACGAACCCTTAAGACAGCAGCTATCATTCTCTGCAGCACCATATGTTTTCTGTGTTTTTTATATACAGTATATGTATGGAGTGGGAGAGAAGGATGGATGGAGGGAAGGAGAGAGCGAGAGATGGAGAGATGAAGAGAGATGGAGAGAGAGAAAGATGGAGAGAGATGGTGGTTGGGGATAGAGAACTGGATGGAGAGAGAGATGGAGGGATGGAGAGAGCGAGAGATGAGAGTGAAGTGTGAGGTTGCTTCAGAGAGAGCAGCTGTATAGAGGACATGGTGGGTGGAAGTGGTGCATCCTGCTCTCCTCTCCTCTTCTCTCTGCTCTCCTCTGCTCTGCTCACCTCGCTGCTCACCTCTCTGCTCTCCTCTCTGCTCTCCTCTCTGCCCTCCTCTCTGCTGTGCTCTCCTCTCTGCCCTCCTCTCTGCTCTCCTCTCTGCTCTCCTCTGCTCTGCCCTCCTCTCTGCTCTCCTCTCTGCTCTCCTCTCTGCCCTCCTCTCTGCTCTCCTCTGCTCTGCTCACCTCTCTGCTCACCTCTCTGCTCTCCTCTCTGCCCTCCTCTCTGCTCTCCTCTGCTCTGCCCTCCTCTCTGCCCTCCTCTCTGCTCTCCTCTCCTCTCTGCTCTCCTCTCTGCCCTCCTCTCTGCTCTCCTCTGCTCTGCTCACCTCTCTGCTCTCCTCTGCTCTCCTCTCTGCTCTCCTCTCTGCCCTCCTCTCTGCTCTCCTCTGCTCTGCTCACCTCTCTGCTCTCCTCTGCTCTCCTCTCCTCTCCTCTCTGCTCTCCTCTCTTCCCTCCTCTCTGCCCTCCTCTCTGCTCTCCTCTGCTCTGCTCTCCTCTCTGCTCTCCTCTCTGCCCTCCTCTCTGCTCTCCTCTGCTCTGCCCTCCTCTCTGCTCTCCTCTCTGCTCTCCTCTCTGCTCTCCTCTCTGCCCTCCTCTCTGCCCTCCTCTCTGCTCTCCTCTGCTCTGCTCTCCTCTCTGCTCTCCTCTCTGCCCTCCTCTCTGCTCTCCTCTGCTCTGCCCTCCTCTCTGCTCTCCTCTCTGCTCTCCTCTCTGCTCTCCTCTCTGCCCTCCTCTCTGCTCTCCTCTGCTCTGCTCACCTCTCTGCTCTCCTCTGCTCTCCTCTCTGCTCTCCTCTCTGCCCTCCTCTCTGCTGTGCTCTCCTCTCTGCCCTCCTCTCTGCTCTCCTCTGCTATGCTCTCCTCTCTGCCCTCCTCTCTGCTCTCCTCTGCTCTGCCCTCCTCTCTGCTCTCCTCTGCTATGCTCTCCTCTCTTCCCTCCTCTCTGCTCTCCTCTCTGCTATGCTCTCCTCTCTGCCCTCCTCTCTGCCCTCCTCTCTGCTCTCCTCTGCTCTGCTCTCCTCTCTGCTCTCTGCCCTCCTCTCTGCTCTCCTCTGCTCTGCTCTCCTCTCTGCTCTCTGCTCTCCTCTCTGCTCTCTGCCATGCTCTCCTCTTCTCTTTGCTATGCTCTCCTCTCTGCCCTCCTCTCTGCTCTCTGCCATGCTCTCCTCTTCTCTCTGCTATGCTCTCCTCTCTGCCCTCCTCTCTGCTCTCCTCTGCTCTGCTCTCCTCTCTGCTCTCTGCCATGCTCTCCTCTTCTCTTTGCTATGCTCTCCTGTCCTCTCTCCTCTCCTCTCCTCTCCCTTGCTCCTCTCCCCTCATCTCCTCTTGGTTTTACTATAAATCGTCCATGTATCTATGAACTTACAAACTGTCTCATACTTTACACACACGTCACTCTACTGTACAGGTCTAGACTGGTCTCAGATCAGTTTGTGCTGTCTTGCCAACTAATCGGTCACTGTCACATCTGACGATCATTGTTCTACTTGCCAGTCATTATACTGGAAATGTATTCCTCATCCCTCATGCAGACCACTGACGCTATACGGTTACCTCTATGGTTGTGTTTGTATTGACAAGTAGTTATGCAAAGCAATACTTGTTAGTTGTGTGGTGTGTAAACGTAAGGCTATGGGTGTTAAAACTCACGTCTTGGTTTAGTGTTATCTGCCAGTGCGTTCGGTGAGGTTTGGGCGGGACACAGATCTGGCAGTGGGGTTGAGTGGGAGGGTCGGCCTCGGTTGGGTCGGCGAGGGAAGGAGTGAGGCTGGCCTGCCTGCCCATCTGCACCCATTCAATTGTAGGTTGTAGGTTGGTGCATCGTGCGGAGAGACTCAAACTATGATAAATAATGAGAACGGCGGTTCCTGAAATAGCCGCCCCCTCTTCTCTGTGGTCCGCTCTTGTGAAGCTCTCGTCCAGCCGTTACTTTCCAGCTGAACCCTCCCTTCTGCCTCCTCCGTTCTGGTTAGCATCCTGGCTAAATCTGTTGCCGTGTGCCTGTAATTAGGCCCTCTGTTGGAGAGCGCTCCATACACCAGCTAGGCTAAACACGGCTAGGCTATACACGCTGGCAGCTGGTTGGCTGAGGGGAAAGAGAGAACAACACACTGCCACTGGGGAGAGCCAGGAGAGGAAGCTGATTGGTTAACAAGGTGATGTGTCAAAGTTCAGAGGTGTCCATGTGTTTCCCGGCCCTGTTCCTCCAGTATCACCAACCCTGTTCCTCCAGTACCACCAACCCTGGTCCTCCAGTACCACCAACAGTATACATTGGTGGTACTGGAGGAACAGGGTTGGTGGTACTGGAGGAACAGGGTTGGTGGTACTGGAGGAACAGCGTTGGTGGTACTGGAGGAACAGGGTTGGCGGTACTGGAGGACCAGGGTTGGCGGTACTGGAGGAACAGGGTTGGCGGTACTGGAGGACCAGGGTTGGCGGTACTGGAGGACCAGGGTTGGCGGTACTGGAGGACCAGGGTTGGCGGTACTGGAGGAACAGGGTTGGCGGTGTGGAGGTTGGAGGCGGTACTGGAGGTTGGAGGCGGTACTGGAGGTTGGAGGCGGTACTGGAGGTTGGAGGCGGTACTGGAGGACCAGGGTTGGCGGTACTGGAGGACCAGGGTTGGCGGTACTGGAGGAACAGGGTTGGCGGTGTGGAGGTTGGAGGCGGTACTGGAGGTTGGAGGCGGTACTGGAGGTTGGAGGCGGTACTGGAGGTTGGAGGCGGTACTGGAGGAACAGGGTTGGCGGTACTGGAGGACCAGGGTTGGCGGTACTGGAGGACCAGGGTTGGGGGTACTGGAGGACCAGGGTTGGCGGTACTGGAGGACCATGGTTGGCGGTACTGGAGGAACAGGGTTGGCGGTACTGGAGGTTGGAGGCGGTACTGGAGGACCAGGGTTGGCGGTACTGGAGGTTGGAGGCGGTACTGGAGGACCAGGGTTGGTGGTACTGGAGGAACAGGGTTGGCGGTACTGGAGGACCAGGGTTGGCGGTACTGGAGGACCAGGGTTGGCGGTACTGGAGGACCAGGGTTGGCGGTACTGGAGGACCAGGGTTGGCGGTACTGGAGGAACAGGGTTGGCGGTACTGGAGGACCAGGGTTGGCGGTACTGGAGGACCAGGGCTGGCGGTACTGGAGGACCAGGGTTGGCGGTACTGGAGGACCAGGGTTGGCGGTACTGGAGGACCAGGGTTGGCGGTACTGGAGGACCAGGGTTGGCGGTACTGGAGGACCAGGGTTGGCGGTACTGGAGGACCAGGGTTGGCGGTACTGGAGCACCAGGGTTGGCGGTACTGGAGGAACAGGGTTGGCGGTACTGGAGGACCAGGGTTGGCGGTACTGGAGGAACAGGGTTGGCGGTACTGGAGGACCAGGGTTGGCGGTACTGGAGGACCAGGGTTGGCGGTACTGGAGGAACAGGGTTGGCGGTACTGGAGGACCAGGGTTGGGAAACACTGATGTGTATTATAGGCCTACATGTATTTCTGTAGAAGAAGCTTATCTACGAACTGTATCTCCCTCTCTCTCCTCGCTTCCTCTCTCTCTCTCTCTCTCCCTCTCTCTCTCTCTCTCTCTCTCTCTCTCTCTCTCTCTCTCTCTCTCTCCTCCTCCTCGCTTCCTCTCTCTCTCTCTCTCTCCCTCTCTCTCTCTCTCTCTCTCTCTCTCTCTCTCTCTCTCTCTCTCTCTCTCTCTCTCTCTCTCCTCCTCCTCGCTTCCTCTCTCTCTCTCTCCCTCTCTCTCTCTCTCTCTCCCTCTCTCTCTCTCTCTCTCTCTCTCTCTCTCCTCCTCCTCGCTTCCTCTCTCTCTCTTTCTCTCTCTCCATCACTCTCTCTCCCTCCCCTACTTCCCCAGTTTGCCACCCTTGAATACAGAGTAGGCAGTAGGCTGTGTGTGTTAAAGATTTTAGGAGATGTAAGCTTTGTACTTGCTATATAAAAACATCTGAGTGATATTACCTCAGTTCTCCGTCCTCCATCCGCCCAAAGGAAGAGAAGGGGCTAACTAGCTAGCACTGTGTGAAACACAGGCGGGGACTCATCTTTTTTCCATTCCCCTCACTAGTGATTCATAAATTGCATAAGAGAACAGAGTGCGAGCCATGCTATGTCCGTCTGAACACTACTGAGACCCCGATGCTGCTGTCCTGTTATCAACCCTGCATTAAATTAATAGTAACCTCTTCTTCATTGACTTGCCTGTATAAATAAAGGTTAAATACCTCTTTTTCTTTTTTTAAACACACAAGACTATAGTGACCAGTAAACAGAGCGTCTCATCATGGAAACACACATGAAATGAAAGGAATGTACTCATATGATGTCATTTCTGTATGGTAATGGTATTCCTAGAACAAATACAAGAGAACACCTCATGTATGTGCGACGTGTACATGACTCACTTTAAACTGAGATGTTATGGGGTGTCCAAGGTTGCAGACAGATCTTGCAAAGTGCCAAACAGAGGGTTGTTCTGAGATGTTATGGGGTGTCCAAGGTTGCAGACAGGTCTTGCAAAGTGCCAAACAGAGGGTTGTTCTGAGATGTTATGGGGTGTCCAAGGTTGCAGACAGATCTTGCAAAGTGCCAAACAGAGGGTTGTTCTGAGATGTTATGGGGTGTCCAAGTTTGCAGACAGATCTTGCAAAGTGCCAAACAGAGGGTTGTTCTGAGATGTTATGGGGTGTCCAAGGTTGCAGACAGGTCTTGCAAAGTGCCAAACAGAGGGTTGTTCTGAGATGTTATGGGGTGTCCAAGGTTGCAGACAGATCTTGCAAAGTGCCAAACAGAGGGTTGTTCTGAGATGTTATGGGGTGTACAAGGTTGCAGACAGGTCTTGCAAAGTGCCAAACAGAGGGTTGTTCTGAGATGTTATGGGGTGTCCAAGGTTGCAGACAGATCTTGCAAAGTGCCAAACAGAGGGTTGTTCTGAGATGTTATGGGGTGTCCAAGATTGCAGACAGGTCTTGCAAAGTGCCAAACACAGGGTTGTTCTGAGATGTTATGGGGTGTCCAAGGTTGCAGACAGATCTTGCAAAGTGCCAAACAGAGGGTTGTTCTGAGATGTTATGGGGTGTCCAAGGTTGCAGACAGATCTTGCAAAGTGCCAAACACAGGGTTGTTCTGAGATGTTATGGGGTGTCCAAGGTTGCAGACAGATCTTGCAAAGTGCCAAACACAGGGTTGTTCTGAGATGTAGTAACGTAGCTTTAATACAAGGTTTCTGTCAGTCCTCACACACACACACACACAGACGGAGATGTTGCCCTCCCTGTGTACAATATAGATATTAAGTAGAACAGAATACAGTGCATCTCAATGGGCCACATGACCTGGCCAGCACCAGTCAGTAATCACCTGCCAAGCCTCGTCCTCATGTGGCTCATGTAGTTATGCTTTCTGACAGGTTGTTTGATTCTGAAGGCAGATAAAAAGCACTGGGGCAAGTCATTTCTGCCAGCGCTGGCCTCGGTCCGGGTGGTTTGATAGACCCTGCCAGATCCATGCAGACGCACTTGTTGCCTTTCCATGACTGCTCTCTCTCTCTCTCTTTCTTTCTCTCTCTCTTCTAAGCTCTCTTTCTCCCTCTCTCTCTCTATTTCTTTCTTTCTTTCTTTCTTTCTTTCTTTCTTTCTTTCTTTCTTTCTTTCTTTCTTTCTTTCTTTCTTTCTTTCTTTCTTTCTTTCTTTCTCTCGCTCTTCTAACCTCTTTCCCCCCCCCCTCTCTCTCTCTCTCTTCTAACCTCTCTTTCTCCCCCTCTCTCTCTCTCTCTCTCTGTCTCTCTCTCTCCGTAGCTAGCTACTCCTCGCTCTCTTTGCCTGGCTATTTTAACAGCTTTCCACAGCTAACCCACAATCATTCACTGACCAGCCCAGCCCTCTACTCTCCTCCTCCCCATAATCATTATGTAGGATATTGATAGTCTACACTGATGATTATGTACTGAATATATATTATATTGTCCCCACGTGGTCACTTCAATCTGGAGAACAGTAAACAAGTAATCATGGGTAACTGTTTGATAACGACTAAGGTAAGTTGAAGTCCTTGCTGAATGACCTACAGTGCTAGGTTATTTAATATAAAAATAAATAAATTCTACACACAATACCCCATAATGAGAAAGCAAGAACTGGTTATTAGAAATTTTTGCAAATATCACATTTACATAAGTATTCAGACCCTTTACTCAGTACTTTGTACCTTTTGGCAGTGATTACAGCCTCAAGTCTTCTTGGGTATGACGCTACAAGCTTGACACACCTGTATTTGGGGAGTCTCTCCCATTCTTCTCTGCAGATCCTCTCAAGATCTGTCAGGTTGGATGGGGAGCGTCTCTGCACAGCTATTTTCAGGTCTCTCCAAAGATGTTCGATCAGGTTCAAGTTCGGCTCTGGCTGGGCCACTCAAGGACATTTAGAGACTTGTCCCGAAGCCACTCCTGCATTGTCTTGGCTGTGTGCTTAGGGTCGTTGTCCTGTTGGAAGGTGAACCTTCGCCCCAGTCTGAGCTCCTGAGCGCTTTGGAGCAGGTTTTCATCAAGGATCTCTCTGTACTTTGCTCCGTTCATCTTTCCCTCGATCCTGACTAGTCTCCCAGTCCCTGCCGCTGAAAAACACTTCCACAGCATGATGCTGCCACCACCAAGCTACATCATAAAGATGGTGCCAGGTTTGCTCCAGACGTGACACTTGGCATTCAGGCCAAAGAGTTCAATCTTTGTTTCATCAGACCAGATAATCTTGGTTCTCATGGTCTGAGAGTTCTTTAGGTGGCTTTTGGCAAACTCCAAGTGGGATGTCATGTGTTTTTTACTGAGGAGTGGCTTCAGTCTGGCCACTCTACCATAAAGGCCTGATTGGTGCAGATATGGTTGTCCTTCTGGAAGGTTCTCCCATCCCCACAGAGGAACTCTGGAGCTCTGTCAGAGTGACCATCGGGTTCTTGATCACCTCCCTGACCAATTACACATTACAGAACAGAAAATGTTACAACAACCCCTTCTCAAAGGGTGATACTTCCTCTCATGTGGGGACAAATGAGTTGTGGCTATCACTTTCTTCTTTTCTGAAAAGTATGTTTAGTAGATTAGTGCAGCAGCTCTGAGAAAAATCTGTTGAGATAAAGGTGCTGTGATAGACCTCACCTTTCCTCTTGGGCCTGTTTCTAAACCACAACAATGAGGTGATGATAGACTGAGGCCTGATAACAAATACTATAACCTTTTAGTGTCTGTTTCTCTATTAACCCAGACTCACATCCTGTCTCCCCCACATCAGCATATTCTCGAACACAACTGAAAAAAACCCAGAGTGAATGAGTACATATAGAAAAAAAACGAAACTTTGATCATCAAGCAGGATCATCAAAGTATTGAAGTCACTTATTTTTTTAAAGAAGAAGTTGACCTTTTTCATAGGATAGATACAGTATACTCCTTGTCTGGAAAGGGGAGTGACCTTCGTCTGTCAATTACAAGATTATGGGAGGGACTTCCATATGACTGATGATTGGCTGAGAGAAATTGATGATACAATTTTTGTGAGGGTTGTCTTGTTAGACTTCAGTGCAGCTTTTGACATTATTGATCATAGTCTGCTGCTGGAAAAACGTATGTGTTATGGCTTTACACCCCCTGCTATACTGTGGATAAAGAGTTACTTGTCTAACAAGTAACTTGTTCTTTAATGGAAACCTCTCAAATATAATCCAGTTAGAATCAGGAATTCCCCAGAGTAGCTGTTTAGGCCCCTTTGTTTTTTTCAATTTTTACTAACGACAAGCCTCTGACTTTGAGTAAAGCCAGAGTGTCTATGTATGCGGATGACTCAACATTGTACACGTCAGCTACTACAGCGACTGAAATGACTGCAACACTTAATTAACAAAGAGTTGCAGTTCGCTTCAGAATGGGTGGCGAGGAATAAAACTAAAAGCATTGTATTTGGTGAAAAAACGTTCACTAAACCCTAAACCTCAACTACATTTTGTAATAAATCATGTGAATTTTGAGCAAGTTGAGATGACTAAACTGCTTGGAGTAACCCTGGGTAGTAAACTGTCATGGTCAAAACATATTGATGGAACAGTAGCTAAAATGGGGAGAAGTCTGTCCATAATAAAGCACTGCTCTGCCTTCTTAACAGCACTATCAACAAGGCAGGTCCCACAGGCCCTAGTTTTGTCGCACCTGGATTACTGTTCAGTCGTGTGGTCAGGTGCCACAGAATAGGACTTAGGAAAATAGCAATTGGCTTAGAACAGGGCAGCACAGTTGGCCCTTGGATGTACACAGAGAGCTAATATTAATAATATGCATGTCCATCTCTCCTGGTTCAAAGGAGAGCTTGACTACATCTACTTGTATTTATGAGAGGATTTGACCCACACAGCACACAGCTCGGACACCCATGCATATCACAAGAGGTCTCTTCACAGTCTCCAAGTCCAGAACAAACTATGGGAGGCGAACAGTACTAAATAGAGCCACGACTACATGGAATTCCACATCAAGTAACTCATGCAATAGTGAAATTAGATATAAAAAACACCTTATGGATGCAGGGACTGTGAAGCAACACAAACATTGGCACAGACACATGCATACACACACACACGATAACATACACACTATACACACACGTACACATGGATGTAGTACTGTAGATATGTGGTAGTGGTGGAGTAGGGGCCTGAGGGTACATAGTGTGTTGGGAAATCTGTGAATGTATTGTAATGTTTTAAAATTGTATAAACTGCCTTAATTTCGCTGGACCCCAGGAAGAGTAGCTGCTGCCTTGGCAGGAACTAATGGGGATCCATAATAAACCCCAGGAAGAGTAGCTGTTGCCTTGGCAGGAACTAATGGGGAGCTATAATAAACCCCAGGAAGAGTAGCTGTTGCCTTGGCAGGAACTAATGGGGATCCATAATAAACCCCAGGAAGAGTAGCTGTTGCCTTGGCAGGAACTAATGGGGAGCTATAATAAACCCCAGGAAGAGTAGCTGTTGCCTTGGCAGGAACTAATGGGGATCCATAATAAACCCCAGGAAGAGTAGCTGTTGCCTTGGCAGGAACTAATGGGGAGCTATAATAAACCCCAGGAAGAGTAGCTGTTGCCTTGGCAGGAACTAATGGGGATCCATAATAAACCCCAGGAAGAGTAGCTGTTGCCTTGGCAGGAACTAATGGGGAGCTATAATAAATACAAATATTTCCTCTTTCTTCCTGGTTATGTAACATGTTTGTCACATTGTATATCTAAATACTGTACATTAACTCCTCTTCATACATTCAAATAACTCCATCCTGGTTTATATATTCTCTCTACCCCATGCAGTGACAGGGTTAAGTTGACAGAAGTGCTCCCTCCCTCCCTCCCTCCCTCCCTCCCTCCCTCCCTCCCTCCCTCCCTCCCTCCCTCCCTCCCTCCCTCCCTCCCTCCCTCCCTCCCTCCCTCCCTCCCGCAGCTGCCCACCCACCCGCCCACCCACTCCCTCCTCCTGCTACAGGGTGGGTAGGATGTACAGTATGTTGAGAGAGGAGTTCTGTGAAACTGTGTAGGAGAGGCTAAGAAAAACATTCCGGCCTGGCAGCAATATCGTTGAAGAGGAGGAGTGGAGGAGGGGGAGAACAAGGGAGAGAGAGAGGGTCGAGTTGGTGGATGGAGGGGTGGGGGGGGGGGGTGAGGCGAATGAGGGTGTGGGTGCGGGGGGTGAGGTAATATATCTCTGGGAGAGAGCGTGTGGTTAGATCACATTCCTCTCCCTGTCTTCTCATGCCGTGGGTTGAGGGCCTGACTGGGAGGGAGGGAGGGAGTGGGGGAGAGAGCTGCTCGTGTGAACCAGTCCGACCGCTCCAGGGGCGTAGCCTTGGCATGGCCTCACTTAGAACCACGGACACGCAGCTCTATTTCGGCTCTATCTTACCTCTTGCTCTCTCCTTCCACCTCTCTCTCTTTCTCTCTCTCTCTTTCTCTCTCTCTCTCTCTCTCTCTCTCTCTCTCTCGCTCTGCCTCTACTTCTTTTGTGAGTGAGGTATTGGTTTCCTAGCCAGACTTTGCCTGTGGTGGGTGCCGGGTTTTGCCAGTTCTATGGAGTTTATGGTACATGGCACAATGTCTATGGTACATACCGATACATAGCGTTTCTTGGCAGAGATGTGAACTTGACTGGTTTCACCCCTACTCCAATAGCAACACACCCTGTATAACGTTAGAGTTAACACCAAGTGACAGAACTCTCAGGGACAGGGAGTTCTTAGGGTGCGTTCCACTTGATTTGTGTATCGGTTAAGGAGGATTATGTGCTTTGTTATAACCAATACCAACTCATGAAAGACATAGCCTACCAACTTCGGAAAGACAGCCAACTTCTGAAAAACAACCCTGTTAACCTCTGAAAGACATTCTTAACAGACTGAAAAGTCTAAATCGTGTTTTTCATGAAATTGGACAATATTTGGATGAAAAAAAGACCGAAGTGTGATGACTGTTGCTTCTACATTGATAAAGTTTGATCGTAAAGTGACTGGTCCCCTCCTCTGTGACAAACACTTAAGGAGACGGCATTATTAACCCCCTGAGAATCGATTGGCGCACACACACAAAAAAATCCATCAGTTTAAGCTAGAGATATCTGTCTCAATCCACAACATCCGTCAGTTTCATACTTCCGCATCTGTGGTGAAAGATGGCTAGAGTGGTGTTTGTCAGACCATGAGACATCTGGGGTGAAAGATGGCTAGAGTGGTGTTTGTCAGACCATGAGACATCTGGGGTGAAAGATGGCTAGAGTGGTGTTTGTCAGACCATGAGACATCCTGAAAATTGGTCTTCTCACGAAAAACGTCTGTAGCGTCCAAACAGTTGAACCTACAATCTATTATTAACTATTACCACTCTATATACCACTATATTACCACTCTATATACCACTATATTACCACTCTATATACCACTATATTACCACTCTATATACCACTATATTACCACTCTATATACCACTATATTACCACTCTATATACCACTCTATGGAAAGGAGAGACTCTCGTGAACACGACGGTGTTCTCCGTTTTACTCTATGACCCCCACAGGGGTCACGGGACTTGTCTAACGGTAACCGGTACCGTTTTCTGTAACAAATGGAAGGATGAAGGTAGTTTTGTGCCAAATAAAAGGGGTTAATATGTGTAAAATATATATATATAAATCTCTCTATATATATACAGTACCAGTCAAAAGTTTCTACATTGTAGAATAATAGTGAAGACAACAAAACTATGAAATAACACATATGAAATCATGTAAACTCAGCAAAGGGTGTCCCACCTTCGCCTGGCCTCACCTGAGACTGACTGCAGATTGTCCCACCTTGCCTCACCTAGCCTTACGTCCCTTTTTCAGGACCCTGTCTTTCAAAGATAATTTGTAAAAATCCAAATAACTTCACAGATCTTCATTGTAAAGGGTTTAAACACTGTTTTCCATGCTTGTTCAATGAACCATGAACAATTAATGAACATGCACCTGTGGAATGGTCGTTAAGACACTAACAGTTTATAGACGGTAGGCAATTAAGGTTACAGTTATGAAAACTTAGGACACAAAAGAGGCCTTTCTAATGACACTGAAAAACACCAAAAGAAAGATGCCCAGGGTCCCTGCTCATCTGTGTGAACGTGCCTTAGGCATGCTGCAAGGAGGCATGAGGACTGCAGATGTGGCCAGGGCAATAAATCGCAATGTCCGTACTGTGAGATGCCTAAGACAGCGCTACAGAGAGTCAGGACGTACAGCTGATCGTCCTCACCGCATGTAACAACACCTGCACAGGATATGTACATCCGAACATCACACCTGTGGGACAGGTACAGGATGGCAACAAAAACAGCCCAAGTTACACCAGGAACGCACAATCCCTCCATTAGTGCTCAGGCTGTCCGCAATAGGCTGAAAGAGGCTGGACTGAGGGCTTGTAGGCCTGTTGTAAGGCAGGTCCTCACCAGACATCACCGGCAACAACGTCGCCTATGGGCACAAACCCACCGTCGCTGGACCAGACAGGACTGGCAAAAAGTGCTCTTCTCTGACGAGTCACAGTTTTGTCTCACCAGAGGTGATGGTCGGATTCGCTTTATCGTCGAAGGAATGAGCGTTACACCGAGGCCTGTACTCTGGAGAGGGATCGATTTGGAGGTGGAGGGTCCGTCATGGTCTGGGGCGGTGTGTCACAGCATCATCGGACTGAGCTTGTTGTCATTGCAGGCAATCTCAACGCTGTGCTCTACAGGGAAGACATCCTCCTCCCTCATGTGGTACCCTTCCTGCAGGCTCATCCTGACGTTACCCTCCAGCATGACAAAGCCACCAGCCATACTGCTCGTTCTGTGTGTGATTTCCTGCAAGACAGGAATGTCACTGTTCTGCCATGGCCAGCGAAGAGCCCGGATATCAATTCTATTGAGCATGTCTGTGACCTGTTGGATCTGAGGGTGAGGGCTAGGGCTAGGGCCATTTCCCCTAGAAATGTCCGGGAACTTGCAGGTGCCTTGGTGGAAGAATGGGGTAACATCTCAAGAACTGGCAAATCTGGTACAGTCCACTGGGAGGAGATGCACTGCAGTACATAATGCAGCTGGTGGCCACACCAGATACTGACTGATTTGGAACTCCCTTTTGTTCAGGGACACATTATTCCACTTCTGTTAGTCACATGTCTGTGGAACTTGTTCAGTTTATGTCTCAGTTGTTGAATCTTGTTGACAGTGAGAGGACGTTTCTTTTTTTGCTGAGTTTAGTAACCAAAAAAATGTTCAACAAATTATAATATATTTTATATTTGAGATTCTTCAAAGTAGCCACCCTTTGCCTTGATGACAGATTTGCACACTCTTGGCATTCTCTCAACCAACTTCATGAGGTGGAATGAGCCACCTGGAATGCATTTCAATTAACAGGTGTGGAATTTGTGGAATTTCTTTCCTTCTTAAGCCAATCAGTTGTGTTATGACAAGGTAGGGTAGGTATACAGAAGACAGCCCTATTTGGTAAAAGACCAAGTCCATATTAGGGCAAGAACAGCTCAAATAAGCAAAGAGAAACGACAGTCCATCATTACTTTAAGACATGGAACATTTTCAAGAACTTTGAAAAGCGCTATGATAAAACTGGCTCTCATGAAGACTGCCACAGGAAAGGAAGACCCAGAGTTACCTCTGCTTCAGAGGATAAGTTCATTAGAGTTAACAGCCTCAGAAATTGCAGCCCAAATAAATGCTTCAAGGAACAAACACATCTCAGCATCAACTGTTCAGAGACTGTGTGAATCAGGCCTTCATGGTCGAATTGCTGCAAAGAAACCACTACTAAAGAACACCAATAAGAAGAAGAGACTTTCTTGGGCCAAGAAACACGAGCGATGGACATCAGACCGGTGGAAATCTGTCCTTTGGTTTGATAAGTTCAAATTTGAGATTTTTGTTTCCAACTGTCGTGTCTTCGTGAGAGTCAGAGTGGGTGAACGGATGATCTCCGCATGTGTGGTTCCCACCATGAAGCATGGAGGAGGAGGTGTGATGTTGTGGGGGTGCTTTGCTGGTGACACTGTCAGGGATTTATTTAGAAATCAAGGCACACTTAACCAGCATGGCTACCACAGAATTTTACAGCAATACGCCATCCCATCTGGTTTGGGCTTAGTGGGACTATCATTTGTTTTTCAACAGGACAATGACTCAACACACCTCCAGGCTGTGTAAGGGCTATTTGACCAAGAAGGATAGTGATGGAGTGCTGCATCAGATGACCTGGCCTCCACAATCACCTGACCTCAACCCAATTGAAATGGTTTGTGATGAGTTGGACCGCAGAGTGAAGGAAAAGCCGCCAACAAGTGCTTTATCATATGTGGGAACTCCTTTAAGACTTTTGGAAAAGCATTCCAGATGAAGCTGGTTGAGAGAATGCCAAGAGTGTGCAAAGCTGTCATCAAGGCAAAGGGTGGTTACTTTGAAGGATCTAAAATATAAAATATATTCTGATTTCTTTAAAACTTCTTTGGTTACTACATGATTCCATATGTGTTATGTCATAGTTTTGATGTCTTCACTATTATTCTACAATGTAGAAAATAGTACAAATAAAGAAAAACCCTTGAATGAGTAGGTGTGTCCAGACTTTTAACTGGTACTGTAAGTGTTTCAAAGAGCTGCCAGTCAAGGCGAGCTCATGAATATAAGCTCCCCACCCACTCAGCCTGTCTATTCAAACTTCCTGGTCATTAAAACAATATATACATGTTTTTCTCAAATGTTGAGCATTTCAACATTTCAATTCCTTTTTAAATGTATTCGTATTGATATTTAATTACTCAAAAGGCTATTTTACATGGGAATCAGAATGACTTTTCAGGACCTTTTAAACATTTCCCAAACTTTTTGTTCAGTCTGTCAATTTACAAGTGTCTGTTGTGTGATCTTCAGAATTACTAAGCCTATAGAGAGGGAATAGTCAACCGTACCTGACCTGTATGTACACAACCATACTCTATTCCTCTCGGCTAACTATAAATTCCTTTCATCTATACAGAGTTAGGTAAATCAGCTTTTAGTTTAAAAAAAAAAATCTTATTTGTGAAACAATCTTCAAAACCTGGATGAATATGTTTGGTTTTATTGACTCTGTTTTCTTTCTGTTTGCATTTTCTATTTCTATTTCGATGTGTCTATTTTCTGTCATTTCTGTCATTTAGGGGTAATCTGTAAAAGACATCTCAGTATGATAAAGCTTAAATAAAATACTCCTGACAACTATACCTACTCTTCTCTACCTACTCTACTCTACCTAACCTGTGCCCCCGCACATTGACTCAGTACCGGTACTCCCTGTATATAGCCTCCACATTGACTCAGTACCGGTACTCCCTGTATATAGCCTCCACATTGACTCAGTACCGGTACTCCCTGTATATAGCCTCCACATTGACTCAGTACCGGTACTCCCTGTATATAGCCTCCCTATTGTTATTTTACTGCTGCTCTTTAATTATTTTTTACTTTTATTTCTTATTTTTCTTTAGGTATTTTTCTTAAAACTGCATTGTTGTTTAAGGGCTTGTAAGTAAGCATTTCACTGTAAGGTCTACACCTGTTGTATTCGGCGCATGTGACAAATACAATTTGATTTGATTTGATAACATGACATGACACGACACCTACAATCTTAACATAGTCAGACAGCCTGACACCACTTTAATTCACATAAACCTGGTTAATAGTTACAGTGAGACTAGATAAGAATGTTGGAATTAAAGTGGTGGCAGGCTGTCTGACTAGATAAGAATGTAGGCACAGCGCTTCACAGGTAATGCCATCCCAAAGGCCAGGTTGTCTGAATACAACCTGCAGTCAATATCAGGTAAGGCTAGGTGAGGCAAGGTGGGACAATCTGCTGTCAGTCTCAGATGAGGCCAGATGAGGCCAGGCGAAGGTGGGACAATCTTCAGGATCTCAGGTGAGGCTAATGAGGCCAGGCGAAGGTGGAACAATCTGCAGAATCTCAGGTGAGGCCAGGGGAAGGTGGGACAGGACAGCTGGCAGGTACAGTATGGGAATGAGGAAGGCAAGGAGCAGGATGTTTGCCTTGGGTGTGTCTGTCAGCTCGACAACCTCCTGAGGCTCAAGGGCCTAACCTCACCCACCCTTAACATATACCCTACAATGATCTACCCCTACGCTCTCCCTACCACTTACCCACCCTACCCTCTCCCTACCACTGACCCACCCTTAACATATACCCTACAATGATCTACCCCTACGCTCTCCCTACCACTTACCCACGCTACCCTCTCCCTACCACTGACCCACCCTTAACATATACCCTACAATGATCTACCCCTACGCTCTCCCTACCACTTACCCACCCTTAACATATACCCTACAATGATCTACCCCTACCCTCTCCCTACCACTGACCCACCCTTAACATATACCCTACAATGAACTACCCCTACGCTCACCCTACCACTTACCCACCCTTACCTTATACCCTACAATGATCTACCCCTACGCTCTCCCTACCACTTACCCACCCTACCCTCTCCCTACCACCTACCCACCCTTACCTTATACCCTACCCTGACCCTACCCTCTCCCTACCACTGACCCACCCTTAACATATACCCTAAAATGATCTACCCCTATGCTCTCCCTACCACTTACCCACCCTACCCTCTCCCTACCACTTACCCACCCTCACCTTATACCCTACCCTGACCCTACCCTCTCCCTACCACTGACCCACCCTTAACATATACCCTACAATGATCTACCCCTACGCTCACCCTACCACTTACCCACCCTTACCTTATACCCTACCCTGACCCTACCCTCTCCCTACCACTGACCCACCCTTAACATATACCCTAAAATGATCTACCCCTATGCTCACCCTACCACTTACCCACCCACCCTTACCTTATACCCTACCCTGACCCTACCCCTCCACATTGACTCTGTACCAGTACCCCCTAGCGGGGTGGGGGTATAACTGTGGCAACAATTCCCAAGCATGTGCAGACAAGAGTTTATTTATTTTCTCGTCTATAGGCTACACTCATTGCACAGAGTTAATAATAGCATTCTTCACCAAGTAACATTAGCCTATCGAAAATGAACGATTACCTCTCAAATGAAATCAAAAGTTCAGTACTACCTTACAACATTACAAAAAACAGGCTTCATTTTTATCAATATCATGCAAATCATTACATGTGGTAAAAGCTAATTGCTACTGAAAATGTGGGTATTAGTGAATTCAAATCAAATGTTATTTGCACAGAATACAACAGGTGTAAACCTTACTGTGAAATGCTTACTTACAAGCACTTAACCAACAATGCTGTTCAAGAAATAGAATTAAGAAAATATTTACTAAATAAACTAAGGTAAAAAAAAAAATATATTTTTAAAAGTAACATAATAAAATGACATAACAATAACGAGGTTATATACAGGGGGTACCGGTACCGAGTCAATGTGCGGGGGTATAGGTTAGTCGAGGTAATTTGTAAATGTTGGTAGGGATGAAGTGCCAATACATAGATAATAATCTGCGAGTAGCAGCAGTGTAAAACCATGGGGGGGGGGGGGTCAATGCAAAAAGTATGTGTGGCCATTTGATTCATTTTGGCTTGGGCGTAGAAGCTTTTAAGGAGCCTTTTGGACCTAGATTTGGCGCTCCGGTACCGCTTGCAATGCGGTAGCAGAGCGAACAGTCTATGACTTGGGTGACTGAAGTATTTGACCATTTTTGGGGCCCTCCTCTGACACCGCCTGGTATATAGGTCCTGGATGGCAGAAAGCTTGTCCCCAGTGATGTACTGGACTGTACGCACTTCCCTCTGTAGCGCCGTATGGTCGGATGCCGAGCAGTTGCCATACCAGGCGATGATGCAACCGGGCAGGATGCTCTCGATGGTGCAGCTGTAGACCTTTTTGAGGATCTGAGGACCGAAACCAAATCTTCTCAGTCTCCTGAGGGGGAAAGGTGTTGATGTGCCCTCTTCACTACTGTCTTGGTGTGTCTGGACCATGATAGTTTGTTGGTGATGTGGACCCAAGGAACATGAAACTCTCGACCCGCTCCACTACAGCCCTGTCGATGTTAATGGGGGCTTGTTCGGCTCTCATTTTCCTGTAGTCTGCAATCAGCTCCTTTGTCTTGCTCACATTGAGGGAGAGGTTGTTGTCCTGGCACCACACTGACATGTCTCTGACCTCCTCCCTATAGGCTGTCTCACCGTTGTCTGGGATTAGGCCTACCACTGATGGTGTTGGAGCCGTGTTTGGCCACACAGTCATGAGTGAACAGGAAGTACAGGAGGGGACTAAGCACGCACCCCTGCGGGGCCCCGGTGTTGAGGATCAGCGTGGCAGATGTGTTGTTGCCTACCCTTAACACCTGGGGGTGGCACGTCAGGAAGTTCAGGATCCAGTTGTAGAGGGAGGTGTTAAGTCCCAGAGTCCTTAGCTTAGTGATGAGGTTTTTGGGCACTATGGTGTTGAATGCTGAGCTGTAGTCAATGAACAGCATTCTCACATAGGTGTTCCTTTTTTCCAGGTGGGAAAGGGCAGTATGGATTGAGATTGAGTCATCTGTGGATCTGTTGGGACGGTATGCGAATTGGAGTGGGTCTAGGGTTTCTGGGATAATGGTTTTGATGTGAGCCATGACCAGCCTTTCAAAGCACTTAATGGATACCGACGTGAGTGCTACGGGGCGGTAGTCATTTAGGAAGGTTACCTTTGCGTTCTCTGGCACAGGGACTATGGTGGTCTGCTTGAAACATGTAGGTATTAAAGACTCGTTCAGGGAGAGGTTGAAAATATCAGTGAAGACACTTGCCAGTTGGTCCACACATGCTCTGAGCACCCATCCTGGTAATCCGTCTGGATGTGTACTCAGTGCTCACGGCTGGGTTTCCCTTTGTAGTCCGTAATAGTTTGCAAGCCCTACCACATCCGATGAGCATCAGAGTTGGTGTTTTAAGATTCAACATTTGTCCTGTATTGACGCCTTACCTGTTTGATGGTTCGTCTGATATCTTCAGCAGGATTTCTTATAAGCGTCCGGATTAGTGTCCTGCTCCTTGAAAGTGGCAGCTCTAGCATTTAGCTCAGTGCGCATGTTGCCTGCAATCCATGGCTTCTGGTTGGGATATGTACGTACTGTCACTGTGGGGACGGTGTCCTCGATGCACTTATTGATGAAGTTCGGTGACTGTGGTGGTATACTTCTCAATGTCATTGGATGAATCCCGAACATATTCCAGTCTGTGCTAGAAAAACAGTCCTGTCGCGCAGCATCCGCTGCATCTGACCACTTCCGTATTGAGCGAGTCACTGGTACTTCCTGCTTTAGTTTTCGCTTGAAAGCAGGAATCAGGATAATAGAATTCAGGTTCAGATTTGCCAAATGGATGGCAGGGGAGAGCTTTGTATGCGTCTCTGTGTGTGGTGTAAATGT
The DNA here is from genome assembly GCF_002021735.2 of Oncorhynchus kisutch. Lineage (NCBI taxonomy): Eukaryota > Metazoa > Chordata > Actinopteri > Salmoniformes > Salmonidae > Oncorhynchus > Oncorhynchus kisutch. The sequence goes on along the minus strand of NC_034179.2, from coordinate 10,899,080 downwards.
GGTTTAGAGTTTTTTTTTCATCTGGTTGCACATATGACATGCTGGTAGACATTAGGTAAAACGGATTTAATTACAACTTCTTAGGGTTAGGCCCCTTTTTCCCTCAATTTCCGCCTGAATGACGTGCCCAAAGTAAACCGCCTGTTTCTCAGGCCCTGAAGGATATGCACATAATTGGTATCATTGGAAATAAAATATTTTAAAGTTTGTAGAAATGTTAAAGAAAATGGAGGAGAATATCACACAATAGATATGGTTGGAGAAAATCCAAAGAAAAAACAATCGGAAATATAATTTTTTGGGGAGACCATCATCTTACAATAGCAATAGTAAGGTCATACTGAAAGGTAGCTCCCTGGATGCAATTCCTATGGCTTCCACGGGGTGTCAACAGTCTATGTTCAAGGTTTCAGGCTTGTAACTTCAAAAATGAATAGGAAATAACAGTTTTAGTAGAAGGACACAGTCTTGGAAATTCGTATTTGCGTGCCATGAAGACAGGACGCACCTGCTAATATCGGTTTCCTATTGAACATACTTCTTTCCATAAAAAATATCATAGTTTAATTACATTTTAGGGTATCTGAGGAGTATATAGAAATGTAATTTGACTTGTTGAAACAAAGTTTAGGGGAAGATTTTCGGATGCCTTTCTCTGCATGATGAGCGAGTGGATTGCTCAAATCGATGGTGCCAACTAAACAGACTTTTTGGGATATAAAGGATTTTATCAAACAAAACAACACTACATGTTATAGCTGGAACCCTTTGGATGACAAATCAGAGGAAGATTTTCAGAAAGTAAGTGAATATTTAATCGCGATTTGTGAATTTATGAAACCTGTGCCGGTGGAATTTTTTTTTGATGTGGGGTGCATTCCTCAAACAATCACATGGCATGTTTTCGCTGTAATAGCTACTGTAAATCGGACAGTGCAGTTAGATTAACAAGAATTTAAGCTTTCAAATGATATAAGACACTTATATGTACCTAAATGTTTAATATCCACAATTTTTATAAATATTTATTTGAATTGTGCGCCGCCCCCCCCATTTCATTGAAAGTTGTCCCGCTAGCTCACCCGTTAATTGAAATTCATTCCAGGTGACTCCCTCGTGATGAGGGTTGAGAGAATGCCAAGGGTGGCTACTTTGAAAACAATGAAAAATCCCTGTTTTAGGTCAGTTAGGATCACCACTTTGTTTTAAGAACGTGAAATGTCAGAATAATAGTAGAGAGAATGATTTATTTCAGCTTTTATTTCTTTCATCACATTCCCAGTGGGTCAGAAGTTTACATACACTCAATTAGTATTTGGTAGCATTGCCTTTAAATTGTTTAACTTGGGTCAAATGTTTTGGGTAGCCTTCCACAAGCTTCCCACACATCCAATAAAATGCAAGAGTGGCATTTGGACAAGTCTCTAAATGTCCTTGAGTGTCCCAGTCAGAGCCCGAACTTGAACTCGATCGAACATCTCTGGAGAGACCTGAAATTAGCTGTGCAGCGATGCTCCCCATTCAACCTGACAGATCTTGAGAGGATCTGCAGAGAAGAATGGGAGACACTCCCCAAATACAGGTGTGTCAAGCTTGTAGGGGCATACCCAAAAGACTCTAGGCTGTAATCACTACCAAAAGGTGCTCCAACAAAGTACTGAGTAAAAGGTCTGAATACTTATGTAAATGTGATATTTCGGAGCTCTATGGACAATTCCTTCGACCTCACGGCTTGGTTTTTGCTCTGACATGCACTGTCAACTGTGTACCTTTCCAAATCATGTCCAATCAATTGAATTTACCACAGGTGGATTCCAATCAAATTGTAGAAACATCTCAACGATGTTCAACACAAAAAAAGGATGAACCTGAGCTCAATTTCGAGACTCATAGCAAAGGGTCTAAATACTTGTGTAAATAAGGTATTGTAATAAATGTTTTCACTTTGTCATTATGGGGTATTGTGTGTAGATGATGATGACATGTTTTCTTTATTTAATCCATTTAAAAATAAGGCTGTAACGTAACAAAATGTGGAAAAGGGGAAGGGGTCTGAATACTTTCCGAATGTACTGTATATGTATACTTTCATATAATTATATGCTACTACTGCACTGTACACTATTCCTCTCCAGTCACTTGGGAAAACAATGTCCATACAAAATTGTGGCTATTTTTTAAAATAGTATATTTCAGTTATATTTTATTTTATCTGCATGCCTCTTGTACTTGATTTAGTTAATGTTGTCCTTTTTATTAGTACATGTACATGCAAGTACATGACAATAACATTTGATTTAGGTGGATTTGATTCGTTGTCACCAGTGGATCCACGTGACCAGGACTGGCCCTTGTTATCTGATATATTACACACATTAACAGTATTTTTCCACAAACCATTTTTAAATGGACATGGCATACAATGTATCTTAAATAATAAATATATAAGAAATAAGTGGTGTCAGGGTGTACGCATACCGCTGGCTTAACGCTCCAACTGGCAGCTGTAGTGTACTCGGGAGAAGGGCGGGTGTGAGCAGAGGGTGGCTGCGGCTTGACAAATTGACATATTCGCGGGCGCCCGGTGAACGTGAGGCGATGGGCAAAAAAACCTGTCGCACGGCGCTCGACCACTTTGTAGGGATGCCGGCGTCCCGAGTGCTCATTGCAAATTGGGTCTTTGTCTGCTGTGTAAAGGGTTTTAATGTTTTCATCCTCCCAAGGGCCAGGAGTTTTTCCAGTAGTTAAAAAAAAACCGTATGACCTGATTAGGAAAATGATCTGGTCCCATCATACATAGCCTAAATAAAACCTTTCTGTTTATTCCACTGATTTATGACTATGTCATAAGCTACAACTAGGGTCCAGAGTTGCTTTGGTTACCTTACTACCAGATCAGGAAAAACTCTGGGCACCAGGAAAATACCCCCCCCCCCCCCCCACACACACACACACCGCTCTGGGACCTGTGGTGCCACCTCTGAAATCAGAACACAATGTTTCAAATGAAAAAAAACATATCCTATTTGTGATCTACATCAACAACAAAATAAATGGTGGTGGGGATGGGCTTCCATAGTTCTACATGGCTCAGTGCAGCCAGCAGCTACTGCGACAATTTCAAAATGTAACAGGCTGTTACTGCAATTTCAGGTAAAAACTAAATAAAACGAGTCTCAAATATCAAGAAAAGGTCTTTACATTCAGCTGTTTAAAAAAAATGGCTCTACTATTTACCATTTACCAGTGCTTTACTTAGACATATATAGGTGCCCAGTAGCCTATTCATTTTAGGTGCCGGTAGGCTACTGTTTATATGCACAGGAGCTCCACAATACTTTGGAGGCTACAGTAATGGTCTATGAGGAACAGGAGCTCAGTAGAAAATTAGAGGTGCCGGTAGCCTACTCAGCTCTGGTAAACTCCGGCCTAAATCAAGCACTGCCATTTACGTATGGCCTACTGAGTGTTGGCTCAACATGACACAACTGTCGGGGTCGTGCACTACCACGAGGCAGCGGTTGAGACGTAAGCAAGTCCGCAAATTTTCATTTGAGTAATATGTGTAGCCGACGGTAGGCTATTTTTACGAAAGGTGTAGCAAGTGTGAAACGGCTCTGTCTTTCAGCCTCTCACCGCTGCGCATATCAGCCAACCAGACCGAAAATTGATGATGTAGGCTAAATCAAGTGTTAATCGAACATTATGCTGATGTGGCAGTACCGTTGATTTTTAAACTAGGTAGCTTGCTAGCTACACACACTCGACCGGTGACCGCATTTCTCAGACAATACATGTTGGGATACCGGGCGCGCGCAATGTCCATACAAAGCTGACTGGGGAAAGGCGCAACCGGTCTCCCTGTCAAAAACTATTATTTTTGTGAAAAATTATACCACCAACCAAAAGGGCACTTTGGAGACTGAAATGGCAATGGGGAATGTGCTCTGTACAGGTAAAGTCCAATCTGTGCACGTGCCTGCCCTACACCTACCCTCTCCCTACCCCTCACCCACCCACCCTTACCTTATACCCTACCCTGTCCCATCCCTGTACCTACCCTTACCATATATCCTCCCCTAACAATATGCCTACCCTCTTTCTGCACCTCTCCCACCCACCCTTACATTATACCCTATCATAATCCCCCTACCCCTGTTCTCTCCATACCCCTCACCCACCTTACCACTACCCTCACCCACCTTACCACTATCCTCACCCACCTTACCACTACCCTCACCCACCTTACCACTACCCCTCATCCACCTTACCACTACCCTCACCCACCTTACCACTACCCCTCACCCACCTTACCACTACCCTCACCCACCTTACCACCCACCTTACCACTACCCCCACCCACCTTACCACTACCCTCACCCACCTTACCACTACCCTCACCCACCTTACCACTACCCTCACCCACCTTCCACTACCCTCAACCACCTTACCACTACCCTCACCCACCTTACCACTACCCTCACCCACCATACCACTACCCCCACCCATCTTACCACTACCCTCACCCACCTTACCACTACCCTCACCCACCTTACCACTACCCTCACCCACCTTACCACTACCCTCACCCACCTTACCACTACCCCTCACCCACCTTACCACTACCCTCACCCACCTTAACACTACCCTCACCCACCTTACCACTACCCTCACCCACCTTACTACTACCCTCACCCACCTTACCACTATCCTCACCCACCTTACCACTACCCTCACCCACCTTACCACTACCCCTCATCCACCTTACCACTACCCTCACCCACCTTACCACTACCCCTTACCCACCTTACCACTACCCTCACCCACCTTACCACTACCCCTCACCCACCTTACCACTACCCCTCATCCACCTTACCACTACCCTCACCCACCTTACCACTACCCTCACCCACCTTACCACTACACTCACCCATGTTACCACTATCCTCACCCACCTTACCACTACCCTCACCCACCTTACCACTACCCCTCACCCACCTTACCACTACCCTCACCCACCTTACCACTACCCCTCATCCACCTTACCACTACCCTCACCCACCTTACCACTACCCTAACCCACCTTACCACTACCCTCACCCACCTTACCACTATCCTCACCCACCTAACCACTACCCTCACCCACCTTACCACTACCCTCACCCACCTTACCACTAACCTCACCCACCTTACCACTACCCTCACCCACCTTACCACTACCCTCACCCACCTTACCACTACCCTCACCCACCTTACCACTACCCCTCACCCACCTTACCACTACCCCTCACCCACCTTACCACTACGCTCACCCACCTTACCACTACCCCTCACCCACCTTACCACTAGCCCTCACCCACCTTACCACTACCCTCACCCACCTTACCACTACCCTCACCCACCTTACCATCCACCTTACCACTACCCTCACCCACCTTACCACTACCCTCACCCACCTTACCACTACCCTCACCCTCACCCACCTTCCACTACCCTCACCCACCTTACCACTACCCTCACCCACCTTACCACTATCCTCACCCACCTTACCACTACCCTCACCCACCTTACCACTACCCTCACCCACCTTACCACTACCCTCACCCACCTTACCACTATCCTCACCCACCTTACCACTACCCTCACCCACCTTACCACTACCCTCACCCACCTTACCACTACCCCTCATCCACCTTACCACTACCCTCACCCACCTTACCACTACCCCTCACCCACCTTACCACTACCCTCACCCACCTTACCACCCACCTTACCACTACCCTCACCCACCTTACCACTACCCTCACCCTCACCCACCTTCCACTACCCTCACCCACCTTACCACTACCCTCACCCACCTTACCACTATCCTCACCCACCTTACCACTACCCTCACCCACCTTACCACTACCCTCACCCACCTTACCACTACCCTCACCCACCTTACCACTATCCTCACCCACCTTACCACTACCCCTCACCCACCTTCCACTACCCTCACCCACCTTACCACTACCCCTCACCCACCTTACCACTACCCTCACCCACCATACCACTACCCTCACCCATCTTACCACTACCCTCACCCACCTTACCACTACCCCTCACCCACCTTACCACTACCCTCACCCACCTTACCACTATCCTCACCCACCTTACCACTACCCTCACCCACCTTACCACTACCCCTCACCCACCTTACCACTACCCTCACCCACCTTACCACTACCCCTCATCCACCTTACCACTACCCCTCACCCACCTTACCACTACCCCTCACCCACCTTACCACTACCCCTCACCCACCTTACTACTACCCTCACCCACCTTACCACTACCCTCACCCACCTTACCACTACCCTCACCCACCTTACCACTAGCCCTCACCCACCTTACCACTACCCCTCACCCACCTTACCACTACCCTCACCCACCTTACCACTATCCTCACCCACCTTACCACTACCCCTCACCCACCTTACTACTACCCTCATCCACCTTACCACTACCCCTCACCCACCTTACCACTACCCTCACCCACCTTACCACTATCCTCACCCACCTTACCACTACCCCTCACCCACCTTACTACTACCCTCATCCACCTTACCACTACCCCTCACCCACCTTACCACTACCCCTCACCCACCTTACTACTACCCTCATCCACCTTACCACTACCCTCACCCACCTTACCCACTACCCCTCACCCACCTTACCACTACCCTCACCCACCTTACCACTATCCTCACCCACTTACCACTACCCTCACCCACCTTACCACTACCCCTCACCCACCTTACCACTACCCTCACCCACCTTACCACTACCCCTCATCCACCTTACCACTACCCCTCACCCACCTTACCACTACCCCTCACCCACCTTACCACTAGCCCTCACCACCTTACCACTACCCCTCACCCACCTTACTACTACCCTCACCCACCTTACCACTACCCTCACCCACCTTACCACTACCCTCACCCATCTTACCACTACCCTCACCCATCTTACCACTACCCCCTCACCCCACCTTACCACTAGCCCTCACTCCACCTTACCACTACCCCTCACCCACCTTACCACTACCCTCACCCACCTTACCACTACCTCACCCACCTTACCACTATCCTCACCCACCTTACCACTACCCCTCACCCACCTTACTACTACCCTCATCCACCTTACCACTACCCCTCACCCACCTTTACACTACCCTCACCCACCTTACTACTACCCTCATCAACCTTACCACTACCCCTCACCCACCTTACCACTACCACTCACCCACCTTACCACTACCCTCACCCACCTTACCACTACCCTCACCCACCTTACCACTAGCCCTCACCCACCTTACCACTACCCTCACCCACCTTATCCTCACCCACCTTACCACTACTCCTCACCCACCTTACTACTACCCTCATCCACCTTACCACTACCCCTCACCCACCTTACTACTACCCTCATCCACCTTACCACTACCCCTCATCCACCTTACCACTACCCCTCACTTACCACTTACCACTACCCTCACCCACCTTACCACTACCCTCACCACTATCCTCACCCACCTTACCACTACCCCTCACCCACCTTACTACTACCCTCATCCACCTTACCACTACCCCTCACCCACCTTACCACTACCCCTCACCCACCTTACTACTACCCTCATCCACCTTACCACTACCCCTCATCCACCTTACCACTACCCCTCACTTACCACTTACCACTACCCTCACCCACCTTACCACTACCCTCACCACTACCCTCACCCACCTTACCACCCACCTTACCACTACCCTCACCCACCTTACCACTACCCTCACCCTCACCCACCTTCCACTACCCTCACCCACCTTACCACTACCCTCACCCACCTTACCACTATCCTCACCCACCTTACCACTACCCTCACCCACCTTACCACTACCCTCACCCACCTTACCACTACCCTCACCCACCTTACCACTATCCTCACCCACCTTACCACTACCCCTCACCCACCTTCCACTACCCTCACCCACCTTACCACTACCCCTCACCCACCTTACCACTACCCTCACCCACCATACCACTACCCTCACCCATCTTACCACTACCCTCACCCACCTTACCACTACCCCTCACCCACCTTACCACTACCCTCACCCACCTTACCACTATCCTCACCCACCTTACCACTACCCTCACCCACCTTACCACTACCCCTCACCCACCTTACCACTACCCTCACCCACCTTACCACTACCCCTCATCCACCTTACCACTACCCCTCACCCACCTTACCACTACCCCTCACCCACCTTACCACTACCCCTCACCCACCTTACTACTACCCTCACCCACCTTACCACTACCCTCACCCACCTTACCACTACCCTCACCCACCTTACCACTAGCCCTCACCCACCTTACCACTACCCCTCACCCACCTTACCACTACCCTCACCCACCTTACCACTATCCTCACCCACCTTACCACTACCCCTCACCCACCTTACTACTACCCTCATCCACCTTACCACTACCCCTCACCCACCTTACCACTACCCTCACCCACCTTACCACTATCCTCACCCACCTTACCACTACCCTCACCCACCTTACTATACCCTCATCCCACCTTACCACTACCCCCTCACCCACCTTACCACTACCCCTCACCCACCTTACTACTACCCTCATCCACCTTACCACTACCCCTCACCCACCTTACCACTACCCCTCACCCACCTTACCACTACCCTCACCCACCTTACCACTATCCTCACCCACCTTACCACTACCCTCACCCACCTTACCACTACCCCTCACCCACCTTACCACTACCCTCACCCACCTTACCACTACCCCTCATCCACCTTACCACTACCCCTCACCCACCTTACCACTACCCCTCACCCACCTTACCACTAGCCCTCACCCACCTTACCACTACCCCTCACCCACCTTACTACTACCCTCACCCACCTTACCACTACCCTCACCCACCTTACCACTACCCTCACCCATCTTACCACTACCCTCACCCACCTTACCACTACCCCTCACCCACCTTACCACTAGCCCTCACTCACCTTACCACTACCCCTCACCCACTTACCACTACCCTCACCCACCTTACCACTACCCTCACCCACCTTACCACTATCCTCACCCACCTTACCACTACCCCTCACCCACCTTACTACTACCTCATCCACCTTACCACTACCCCTCACCCACCTTTACACTACCCTCACCCACCTTACTACTACCCTCATCAACCTTACCACTACCCCTCACCCACCTTACCACTACCACTCACCCACCTTACCACTACCCTCACCCACCTTACCACTACCCTCACCCACCTTACCACTAGCCCTCACCCACCTTACCACTACCCTCACCCACCTTATCCTCACCCACCTTACCACTACTCCTCACCCACCTTACTACTACCCTCATCCACCTTACCACTACCCCTCACCCACCTTACTACTACCCTCATCCACCTTACCACTACCCCTCATCCACCTTACCACTACCCCTCACTTACCACTTACCACTACCCTCACCCACCTTACCACTACCCTCACCACTACCCTCACCCCACCTTACCACTACCCTCACCCACCTTACCACTACCCTCACCCACCTTAACACTACCCCTCACCCACCTTACCACTACCCTCACCCACCATACCACTACCCTCACCCACCTTACCACTACCCTCACCCACCTACCACTACCCTCACCCACCTTACCACTACCCTCACCCACCTTACCACTACCCTCACCCACCTTACCACTACCCCTCACCCACCTTACCACTACCCTCACCCACCATACCACTACCCTCACCCACCTTAACACTACCCTCACCCACCTTACCCACTACCCTCACCCACCTTACCACTACCCTCACCCACCTTACCACTATCCTCACCCACCTTACCACTACCCTCACCCCACCTTACCACTACCCCTCACCCACCTTACCACTACCCTCACCACTACCCTCACCACATTACCACTACCCTCTCCCCACCTTACCACTACCCTCACCCACCTTACCACTACCCCTCACCCACCTTACCACTACCCTCACCCACCCATACCACTACCCTCACCCACCTTACCACTACCCTCACCCACCTTACCACTACCCTCACCCACCTTACCACTACCCTCAACCCACCTTACCACTACCCTCACCCACCTTACCACTACCCTTACCACTACCCTCACCCACCTTCCCACTACCCTCACCCACCTTACCACTACCCTCACCCACCTTCCCACTACCCTCACCCACCTTACCACTACCTCCACCCACCTTACCACTACCCTTACCACTACCTCACCCACCTTACCACTAACCCTCACCCACCTTACCACTACCCTCACCCACCTTACCACTACCCTCACCCACCTTACCACTACCCTTACCACTACCCTCACCCACCTTAACCACTACCCTCACCCACCTTACACTTACCCTCACCCACCTTACCACTACCCTCACCACCTTACCACTACCCTTACCACTACCCTCACCCACCTTACCACTACCCTCACCAACCTTACCACTACCTTACCACTACCCTCACCCACCTTACCACTACCCTTACCACTACCCACCCACCTTACCCACTACCTTACCACTACCCTCACCCACCTCTACCACTACCCTTACCACTACCCTCACCCACCTTACCACTTACCCTCACCCACCTTACCACTACCCTTACCACTACCCCTCACCCACCTTACCACTACCCTTACCACTACCCTCACCCACCTTACCACTACCCTCACCCACCTTACCACTACCCTTACCACTACCCTCACCCCACCTTACCACTACCCTCACCCACCTTACCACTACCCTCACCACCTTACCACTACCCTCACCCACCTTACCATACCCTCACCCACCTGACCACTACCCTCACCCACCTTACCACTACCCCTCACCCACCTTACCACTACCCTTACCACTACCCTCACCCACCCTTACCACTACCCCTCACCCACCTTACCACTACCTCACCCACATACCACTACCCTCACCCACCTTACCACAACCCCTCACCCACCTTACCACTACCCTCACCACCTTACCACTACCCTCACCCACCTTACCACTACCCTCACCCACCTACCACTACCCTACCACTCCCCTCACCCACCTTACCACTACCCTCACCCACCTACCACTCACCCCCTTACCACTACCCTCACCCACCTTACCACTACCCTTTTCACTACCCTCACCCACCTTACCACTACCCTTACCACTACCCTCACCCACCTTACCACTACCCTTACCACTACCCTCACCCACCTTACCACTACCCTTACCGCTACCCTCACCCACCTTACCACTACCCTTACCCACTACCCTCACCCACCTTACCACTACCCTCACCCACCTTACCACTACCCTTATCACTACCCTCACCCACCTTACCACTACCCTCACCCACCTTACCACTACCCTTACCACTACCCTCACCCACCTTACCACTACCCTCACCCACCTTACCACTACCCTCACCCACCTTACCACTACCCTCACCCACCTTACCACTACCCTCACCCACCTTACCACTGCCCCTCACCCACCTTACCACTACCCTCACCCACCTTACCACTACCCCTCACCCACCTTACCACTACCCCCTCACCCACCTTACCACTACCCTCACCCACCTTACCACTACCCTCACCCACCTTACCACTACCCTTACCACTACCCTTACCACTACCCTCACCACTACCCTCACCCAACTTACCACTACCCCTCACCCACCTTACCACTACCCTCACCCACCTTACCACTACCCTCACCCACCTTACCACTACCCCTCACCCATCTTACCACTACCCTCACCCACCTTACCACTACCCTCACCCACCTTACCACTACCCTCACCCACCTTACCACTACCCCTCACCCACCTTACCACTACCCTCACCCACCTTACCACTACCCTCACCCACCTTACCACTACCCTCACCCACCTTACCACTACCCTCACCCACCTTACCACTACCCCTCACCCACCTTACCACTACCCTCACCCACCTTACCACTACCCTCACCCACCTTACCACTACCCTCACCCACCTTACCACTACCCTCACCCACCTTACCACTACCCCTCACCCACCTTACCACTACCCTCACCCACCTTACCACTAACCTCACCCACCTTACCACTACCCTCACCCTATCCTGAGCTGTTTTTATAAATTTATATTCTGTATTATGTCATGTTTTATTTTCTGTGTGGACCCCAGGAAGAGTAGGTTCTTTATGTTCTGTGTGGACCCCAGGAAGAGTAGGTTCTTTATGTTCTGTGTGGACCCCAGGAAGAGTAGGTTCTTTATGTTCTGTGTGGACCCCAGGAAGAGTAGGTTCTTTATGTTCTGTGTGGACCCCAGGAAGAGTAGGTTCTTTATGTTCTGTGTGGACCCCAGGAAGAGTAGGTTCTTTATGTTCTGTGTGGACCCCAGGAAGAGTAGGTTCTTTATGTTCTATGTGGACCCCAGGAAGAGTAGGTTCTTTATGTTCTGTGTGGACCCCAGGAAGAGTAGGTTCTTTATGTTCTGTGTGGACCCCAGGAAGAGTAGGTTCTTTAGGTTCTGTGTGGACCCCAGTAAGAGTAGGTTCTTTATGTTCTGTGTGGACCCCAGGAAGAGGAGGTTCTTTATGTTCTATGTGGACCCCAGGAAGAGTAGGTTCTTTATGTTCTGTGTGGACCCCAGGAAGAGTAGGTTCTTTATGTTCTGTGTGGACCCCAGGAAGAGTAGGTTCTTTATGTTCTGTGTGGACCCCAGGAAGAGTAGGTTCTTTATGTTCTGTGTGGACCCCAGGAAGAGTAGGTTCTTTATGTTCTGTGTGGACCCCAGGAAGAGTAGGTTCTTTATGTTCTGTGTGGACCCCAGGAAGAGGAGCTGCTTTAGCAACAGTTAGTTGGGCTCCTAATAAAACACAGAAAAGAGTGAATGTCTTCCCTTTTAATTATCTATTCTCTGTCCAGTCATTGTCCTTGGTTTGTGATCAGAATGAAAAGCCAACAGCAATTAGCCAGGCGTTTGAGACCTTGCTGAGGGGTTTTATGGTAATCAGTGTAGTAGTAGTGGCCACTGCTAATTGCATTGTTTTAAATCACTGTGTTGAGAGGGACTCATTACGCTTTCAATGATATTTCAAATTAAAATGACTCAACGTATGAATGTGTTTGTAGAAGTTAAAACAAGCAACAATTGTGTAACAGCATATTTAATTTGAAGCAGACATTCTTGTTTGTGTGCTATTGTATTACTGTAAGTATTTTAATAGTGCACAGCACACCTGTTTTCTAATGCTGGTTCTTCACAAGCAATGAAAACCAAACATCCGTTTTTGGGGCCATTTAATTGCAGTGCCCAACCTGATACTTGGGCCCCTCCCTTATACGCCTCTGTGCTTTGGGAGGGTAATACTGGGAGACATAGATGTTGACAAATTTTCCAAAATAGTGGACACATTTACAAAATTGAGACAAAAATAAACAAGCAAGGAAACAAGAAAGATTTGTAGCTACTCTTTTAAAACTGTACAGCTAAAAAAAAAAAGTCATCAGGCCATATGAGGTCTGAGGCCCGACCTTGATTGACCCAAAGAATATAGGTATACAGTAGGTCTATACTTGGTAAGCATTGACATCACTGATTACACCTTTTCATTATGTTCTCAATACGAGTCTAAAGAGCCTTCACAATGATGTGTGTTTCTACCTGCCACCAGGTACCAACCGACACACACCAGCACACACCCAACGCGATCACACAATCAGATAGCCCACCACACCACAGCACACACCCTGACCCAACATAAAAAGAAAGATAGCCCACATATCTCATTGCCTTTCTTCACTGTTATTTGCTTTTGTAATATTATATTGCTTAATTCCTGGCAGCAAGGGCTTTGTATTGAGCCCCTACCACAACCCTAGACAACCCCAGTCCTAGCCCCAGTTCCAGAGCACCAATTTCAGCCTTAGCTCCAATCCCAAACCCAGTCCCAGTTCTAGAGACCCAGTCCCAGTTCTAGAGAACCAGTCTCAGCTTCTATTTCAGTTCCAGCCCCAGTCCAAACATACCCCAGTTCTATTCCCAGCCAAAGTCCCAGACCAGACCCACCTGGGTTTCAGAACCAGCCCTAGCCCCAGCTGTTGTTTCAAACCCAAGCCACAGACCTGGCCATAGCACCAAGCCTTATCATAAACCCAAACAAATCCAGTTCTTGTCCCAGGCCCAGCCCCAATGCCATTGCTGTGTGAGCAGGTTGATTTGTAGGCTTGGCCTGTGTGTGCGTCACTCTCCTACCCTCCACACAGCACAGGTGGACGTGTGGGGAACACTGCCAAATAGTTGGGCCTGGAGAGAGGGAGGGGTTTTGGTAGGTAGGTGGGTGGGTGTTCACATTTTAACTGTTGGTAATGTTCAATTTCCCCACACTTCCTAAATCAGTGACACACCTTCAGAGCAAAGTCGAGCTCTTCTGTCTCTGTCTACCTCTCTTTGTTTCTCTCTCACTTTCGCATGCCTGCCACAGAGGACAGGACTCTGCTTCCTGACAGACAGGGACTGAGAGTAGCGTGAGAGGAAGAAACTGAAATCCAAAACGCCTATCTGCTAAAAGGTCAGTAACATCTTTCGTTCACACCAACTCATTAGTAAAGATGTCTGTTGAAGTGAGTAGAGTTCAGTGTTTCACATTATGATACACCCTCAGGGTTTATTTTACATTATAGGGTCTGCATGTACCCCACACTTACTGCCTAAAATGTGGCTGGTCTCATTTCAACAAGTCTCTCCTTTACTAGAAAGTCAAACAGTACTGAGGAAGCAGTACAATTGATGATGACTTGTTGACTAGATTGCAGTGCAGTCACTCTGTTGTGTGTTGATTATTGTCAGAAGCATGTCATGTCTTAGTAATTACATCACAAAATCATGCACATGAATGCACTTGTGGTAATATAATGCCTTGGCATGACAGTGACATCTCCTTGTTGTCTTGAGACTTCCTCAAGAGCATCTTCAATGGAATACTGGAACGGGTTTGAAACAGGGCAACATATAATAAAGTGACCGAATAGCCACTTTCAAACAGTTATATCAGAAAATTATACAACAACATTTTAGTAAATCTTACAGATTTTACATAACAGAAATGTATATCTTTTTATTAACCACCTGCAACAACATTACACCCCCATAATCGTGTATAAATGTCATTATGCCCAGAAATAGAGAGAATCCAGCGGGCCGGCTCTCAATGGTCAAGGCTATATCAGTCTATATCAGGCTATATTAGGTTATATCATTCTATATCAGCTTATATCAGGTTATATCAGTCTATATCAGGCTATATTAGGTTATATCATTCTATATCAGGTTATACAAGGCTATATCAGGTTAATTCAGACGATATCAGGTTACATCAGGCTATATCAGGTTAATTCAGGCGATATCAGGTTATATCAGGCTATATCAGGCTATGTCAGGTTATATCAGGTTATATCAGGCTATATCAGGTTAATTCAGGCTATATCAGGCTATATCAGGCTATATCAGGTTATATCAGGCTGTATCAGGCTATATCAGGCTATATCAGGCTGTATCAGGTTAATTCAGGCTATATCAGGTTAATTCAGGCTATATCAGGCTATATCAGGCTATATCAGGCTATATTAGGTGTGTAGGTCGGCAGATGACTGACAGATTCAATTATTCATCTAGCATTATTGTGCCCCCGTCACATTGCATAGACATCTGTTGTAGATGCACGCTAGTCTGAGATTTCCTTTCAAACCATAAGTGAGAATGGGTTTGGATCAGGGCTCCTTCATTCTCTCTACATGTCAGTCATTAGTCAATGATTGATATCTGATGATGATTACACCAGCAGACCCACCCTGCAGAGAAAGGTGTGTGTGTGTGTGTGTCAACACTCGAAAAGGGTTACTTAAGCAATAATGCCCGAGGGGGTGTGGTATATGGTCAATATACCACGGCAAAGGGCTGTTCTTGTGAATGACACAACGCGGAGTGCCTGGATACAGCCCTTAACTGTGGTATATTGACCATATACCACAAACCCCCGAGGTGCCTTATTGCTATTATAAACTGGTTACCAACGTAATTAGCGCAGTAAAAATACACATTTTGTCATACCAATGGTATACGGTCTGATATACTACGGCTTTCAGCCAATCAGCATTCAGGGCTCGAACCACCCAGTTTATAATTGTGGATAGACAACATGTGCCACCGTAGCGCACCACACCTCTGTCTATTGAATAAAACTACCAGGGCTCTTTCATTTCAGTCACTCACTGGGACAACAAGGTTTATCACAGTTTAACCTGATCCCAGAGGTTGTTTTGTTACAGCATTCCGGATACTTTTACATCAGTGTGTTAACAATACTACCCAGGCACAGCCAGCCTCTTTCGCGTGTGTGTGCGCAGCTCTAGTGTGTGGGAATGCAACAGGCAGTACAATGCTCAGACAGGCATGTTTACAGTGGAGTACCAACATCCCACATGGCAACAACCCTGCCATGTCTCTTTCTACCCTCCCCTGCCTTTGACGCAAAACCACAATCTAGACCAAGGTGGGCAAAGTATGGCCGCCGGGCACTTCAATCCATCCCGCAAGACATATATTTTTTTTTTTAATACTTATTTAATATATATATATTTTTTTTTTACACCTTTTTTCTCCCCAATTTCATGGTATCCAATTGGTAGTAGTTACAGTCTTGTCCCATCGCTGCAACTCCCTTATGGACTCGGGAGATACGAAGGTCGAGAGCCGTGTGTCCTCCGAAACACAACCCAGCCAAGCCACACTGCTTCTTGACAATGCCCATCCAACCCAGCCGCACCAATGTGTCGGAGGAAACACCGTACACCTGGCGACCGCGTCAGCGTGCATGTGCCTGGCCCGGCACAGGAGTAGCTAGAGCGCGGTGGGACAAGGTAATCTCAGCCTGCCAAACCCTCTCCTAACCCGGACGACGCTGGGCCAATTGTGTGCCGCCTCAAATTGATTTTAACGAACAATTGGTCCCCCCAAAAATGCGTCCCTCCGTTGAATTTCAAATTCCCAAAGTGGCCCTCGAGCCAAAATGTTTGTCCACCCTGATCTAGACGGTCATTTAACAACAACAGTACAAGCTACACGATAATCCATTCATACAATACTGAGGTGTAATAATAGCAGCTAAATTATCATCCATAGTCCCATAGTGGACAGCCCTGTCCTATAGTGTTATAATGCCTGCTGAGGCCCTGTCCTATAGTGTTATAATGCCTGCTGAGGCCCTGTCCTATAGTGTTATAATGCCTGCTGAGGCCCTGTCCTATAGTGTTATAATGCCCGCTGAGGCCCTGTCCTATAGTGTTATAATGCCTGCTGAGGCCCTGTCCTATAGTGTTATAATGCCTGCTGAGGCCCTGTCCTATAGTGTTATAATGCCTGCTGAGGCCCTGTCCTATAGTGTTATAATGCCTGCTGTGGCCCTGTCCTATAGTGTTATAATGCCTGCTGTGGCCCTGTCCTATAGTGTTATAATGCCTGCTGAGGCCCTGTCCTATAGTGTTATAATGCCTGCTGAGGCCCTGTGGCCCTGTCCTATAGTGTTATAATGCCTGCTGAGGCCCTGTCCTATAGTGTTATAATGCCTGCTGAGGCCCTGTCCTATAGTGTTATAATGCCTGCTGAGGCCCTGTCCTATAGTGTTATAATGCCTGCTGAGGCCCTGTCCTATAGTGTTATAATGCCTGCTGAGGCCCTGTGACCCTGTCCTATAGTGTTATAATGCCTGCTGAGGCCCTGTCCTATAGTGTTATAATGCCTGCTGAGGCCCTGTCCTATAGTGTTATAATGCCTGCTGAGGCCCTGTCCTATAGTGTTATAATGCCTGCTGAGGCCCTGTCCTATAGTGTTATAATGCCTGCTGAGGCCCTGTCCCATAGTGTTATAATGCCTGCTGAGGCCCTGTCCTATAGTGTTATAATGCCTGCTGAGGCCCTGTCCTATAGTGTTATAATGCCTGCTGAGGCCCTGTCCTATAGTGTTATAATGCCTGCTGAGGCCCTGTCCTATAGTGTTATAATGCCTGCTGAGGCCCTGTCCTATAGTGTTATAATGCCTGCTGTGGCCCTGTCCTATAGTGTTATAATGCCTGCTGAGGCCCTGTTACCCTGTCCTGTAGCGTTATAATGCCTGCTGAGGCCCTGTGGCCCTGTCCCATAGTGTTATAATGCCTGCTGAGGCCCTGTCCTATAGTGTTATAATGCCTGCTGAGGCCCTGTCCTATAGTGTTATAATGCCTGCTGAGGCCCTGTCCTATAGCGTTATAATGCCTGCTGAGGCCCTGTCCTATAGTGTTATAATACCTGCTGAGGCCCTGTGGCCCTGTCCTATAGTGGTATAATGCCTGCTGAGGCCCTGTGGCCCTGTCCTATAGTGTTATAATGCCTGCTGAGGCCCTGTGACCCTGTCCTATAATGTTATAATGCCTGCTGAGGCCCTGTGACCCTGTCCTATAATGTTTTAATGCCTGCTGAGGCCCTGTCCCATAGTGTTATAATGCCTGCTGAGGTCCTGTCCTATAGTGTTATAATGCCTGCTGAGGCCCTGTGGCCATGTCTTATAGTGTTATAATGCCTGCTGAGGCCCTGAGGCCCTGTCCTATAGTGTTATAATGCCTGCTGAGGCCCTGTGGCCCTGTCCTATAGCGTTATAATGCCTGCTGAGGCCCTGTGGCCCTGTCCTATAGCGTTATAATGCCTGCTGAGGCCCCGTGGCCCTGTCCTATAGTGTTATAATTCTTGCTGAGGCCCTGTGGCTCTGTCCTATAGTGTTATAATGCTTGCTGAGGCCCTGTCCTATAGTGTTATAATACCTGCTGAGGCCCTGTGGCCCTGTCCTATAGTGTTATAATGCCTGCTGAGGCCCTGTGGCCCTGTCCTATAGTGTTATAATGCCTGCTGAGGCCCTGTGGCCCTGTCCTATAGTGTTATAATGCCTGCTGAGACCCTGTCCTATAGTGTTTTAATGCCTGCTGAGGTCCTGTCCTATAATGTTATAATGCCTGCTGAGGCCCTGTCCTATAGTGTTATAATGCCTCCTGAGGCCCTGTCCTATAGTGTTATAATGCCTGCTGAGGTCCTGTGGCCATGTCCTATAGTGTTTTAATGCCTGCTTAGGCCCTGTGGCCCTGTCACAGTAACATGACGAGAAACTAGCTCATGGTCTGCAGGCTTTAAGGGGCTGTCTCTGCAGTGTGTGTGAGTGTGTGTGAGTGGTCATGTGTGAGTACCATCCTCTTCCACCTCCTCATCAGGTTGTGTTGTGTGTGAGTAAGCAGCCATCACAGAGCAAAGCAGCTGAACAGAGGAAGTGGGAGGATACTTGAAAAGGGTGGGAGGAGACTTGAAGAGGGTGGGAGGAGGCTTGAAGAGGGTGGGAGGAGGCTTGAAGAGGGTGGGAGGAGGCTTGAAGAGGGTGTCGTGGGTGGGAGGTCTGATCACTGCCAAAAAAGCAAGTTTGGGGGATTTGTGTACTCTGTGTTACTCACGAACAAACGCCGTTTTCAAATCGTCAGGCATACACTCACACACCCAGAGGTCTCACCCTCCCTCTCTTTCTGTCCCTCTATCTATTTCTGTTCCTCACACACACACACACACACACACACACACACACACACACACACACACACACACACACACACACACACACACACACACACACACACACACAACCTATCTCTCTACCCTTCTCTCTATTCAATTTAAATTTAGCTATCTTTCTCTCTCTCTCTCACTCTCACGCTCTCCTTCTTGCCTCCTCTCTCTCTCTCTCCCTCCCTCTTGCCTCCTCTCTCTCTCTCTCTCTCTCTCTCTCTCTCTCTCTCCCTCCCTCTTGCCTCTCTCTCTCTCTCTCTCTCTCTCTCTCTCTCCCTCCCTCTTGCCTCTTCTCTCTCCCTCTCCATCTCACACTCTCTCTCTTTCTCTTGCCTCTTCTCTCTCCCTCTCCATCTCACACTCTCTCCCTCTCTACTTGCTCTAAAGATTGAATAGACTGACATGCAATAGTGTATGGCTTAGTCAATCACTTGAGACCGTTTCCCTCCGATCCTTGTCCTCGACTCACACTGTCTTTCCCCCAATGCTAAAGGAATCTAAAATGGCATACTGGTAATAGGCTAGTGTGAACCAAGTCTTTATACGGCCAAAAAACAACAACAAAAATATCATGGATCAGTTTAGGGATTTACAGGAAACTACTTATGATCATTTTATCTGAACTAGAATATCAAACCTCAAATATGAATGTTGTACAGTAATTGTCTTGAACACAACACATACTGTATGTGACATGATGGTGATAAAGTCCTTGAGAAGAGAATCTTTCTACTGTTAGTTATGTAGGAGTTTCCTGTGTGGACAAGCGAGCTCATCATAAATAGTCCTGGTAACCACTGGCAACCCCCTGAGCAGAGCTCACTTTCCACCTAGCCTCTCCTAGCCTGCACAGTCACGACTCTCAGACGATCAAGTGAAATGAACTCAAAGTAAATCAACAAGACAACAACAGAATGGAAGAACAGAAAATTTGATACGTCTTTCTAAGATCTGTGTTGAAGAAGTGGGCCGACCAACCTGTGTGATGTCCTTTTAAAGAAGACATGAAGTGGGCCTACCGACCTGTGTGATGTCCGTTTAAAGAAGACATGAAGTGGGCCTACCGACCTGTGTGATGTCCGTTTAAAGAAGACATGATGTGGGCCTACCGACCTGTGTGATGTCCGTTTAAAGAAGACATGAAGTGGGTACCGACCTGTGTGATGTCCGTTTAAAGAAGACATGAAGTGGGCCTACCGACCTGTGTGATGTCCGTTTAAAGAAGACATGAAGTGGGTCTACCGACCTGTGGGATGTCCGTTTAAAGAAGACATGAAGTGGGCCTACCGACCTGTGTGATGTCCGTTTAAAGAAGACATGAAGTGGGCCTACCGACCTGTGGGATGTCCGTTTAAAGAAGACATGAAGTGGGCCTACCGACCTGTGGGATGTCCGTTTAAAGAAGACATGAAGTGGGCCTACCGACCTGTGTGATGTCCGTTTAAAGAAGACATGAAGTGGGCCTACCGACCTGTGGGATGTCCGTTTAAAGAAGACATGAAGTGGGCCTACCGACCTGTGTGATGCGGGACATGGGAGGGAAGGGATGTCCGTTTAAAGAAGACATGAGTGTGTGGGCTGTAGTGTGTGCTGTACTTCGGAAGGCTGCAGTGATCTTCCCACCCACCCCAGACACACAGCAACTTGTATGGGTCTGGTTCATGAAAGCAGATTACTATACAGTACATTCCCATGCTCAGAGAGACATGCTGACAATACATTCCCCTGATCAGAGAGACACAGTGACAGTCTGAAGATTGACACGGGACAAGGCTAGCCACTAGACTAGGATGGTCCAACCTGTACAGTATCTGATAGACACAGAGCACCTGCTACGGGCCAGACTGTGTGAGTGCATGTTTTAGAGTGTGGGTGGGGGCGCTATGTACATACTTGTATACACGGATGTCTGTGTGTGACCATGTGCGTGCCTGTACTGTATGTGCATACTTGTGTCTATCTCTGTCTGTGTGCATGTGTATTTCTCGCTGTCTGTTGTGTACCGGTCTCTGTGTGCCTGCACTGTAAGTGTGTGTGTGCCTTGGCGTGACAAGCATCTGTCTGCCCTGCCCTACAGCCTGGCTGCTTTTAATTAGGAGGTGCCAGAGCGCCCCAGGGCAGACAGAGGCTCTCCGCCTCTCCCTCCTCTACTCTCGTCTCTCCTCCCTCTTCCCTCCTCTACTCTCCTCCCTCCTCTCCTCCCTCCTCTTCTCCTCTCTCTTCTACTCTCCTCCCTCCTTTCCTCTCTCCTTCCTCCTCTCTCCTCCCTCCTCTCCTCTCTCCTCCACCCCCTCTTCTCTCCTCTCCTCCTCTCCTCTCTCTTCTCATCTCCCCTTGTCTCCCTCCCTAGTCTCCATTTTCTGTCCTCTCCACTTCCTCCTCTATCCTCCTCTCCCTTCCTCCTCTCCTCTCTCCTCTCATCTCCCACATTTCCTCTCTCCTTTCCTCTCCCCTCCACCCCCTTATCTCTCCTTCTCTTCTCTCGCTCCTCTCCTCTAACCTCCTCTCTCCTCTCCTCTCTCCTCTCCTCTCTCCTCTCATCTCCCACCTTTCCTCTCTCCTTTCCTCTCCCCTCCACCCCCTTATCTCTCCTTCTCTTCTCTCGCTCCTCTCCTCTATCCTCCTCTCCATCCCTCCTCTCCCTACTCTCTCCTCTCTCCTCCTCTCCTCTCCTGGCTCTATCCTTCTCTCATCCCTCCCCTCCCTTCTCTACTTCTCTCTTTTCTCCTCTCCCTGCTCCTCTCCTCTCTTCTCCTCTCTCCTCCTCCTCCCCCTCTCCCTCATCCCACTCTCTCTCTTCTCCTGCCCCTCCCTCCTCTATTCCTCTCCCTCTTATCCTCCCCCTCCTCCTCCCCCTCTCCCTCATCCCACTCTCCCTCTTATCCTCCTCCTCCCCCTCTCCCTCATCCCACTCTCCCTCTTCTCCTCCCCCTCCCCCTCCCCCCTCCCCCTCCCCCCCCCTCTCTCCTCCCTCCATTCCTCAGCCTGGCCTCCCCCTCGTTATCATCAGCAGAGCCAGGAGATGTCCTCACTCACCCCACAGACCCACACACACACACACACACACACACACACACACACACACACATACATACAACTACGACCACCTGTGAAATAAGCCAGCCAAAGTATAGCTATCTCTCTGTCTGGCTGGTTATACTCATATATGGTTGTGAATAGATTGTGTATTACATTACATCTCTCCAGAACATGTATACTTCTGGTAATTAAAAAAACTCCCAACCAGATTAGGATGTTTAGAAACAGACAAAACAAGAGGAATAGTTTTAGTATGTCAGCAGAAAAACAGCTCTGAACCTCAACTCATCCTGAATAGTGGGCTACTTAGAGGTGAGCTGGTCTAATGACCTTGCTGTGTGTGTGTCTACTGTACTGTACTGCCTGTAAGCTGTCCTTGGAGATGGTTTTTAAGTCTGGTCTGGCAGGTGGGAGATGCGGGGTCTATCTACAGTGGGCATAATAGCTGGCAGAGCTGAACTGTGTGGGGGGCTCCCCCCCTGCCTCGGCCCACGTCTGCTTCTCTCCCACAGCAACCTTGTCCTCCAGACAACAAGAGCCACATGGTGTGGAGTGGGTTGGGGGGTTGTGGCAGGTGGGGTGGTGGGGTGGTGGGGGGCAAGATGGCTGGCCTCTGGGTTGGCCTACTCTTACCCATGAAACTGCACTAGCAGCAGAACAGCCCAAACCCACAAGCCTCATTGGTTTACTTTAAGTGGCTGTAGAACAGATTTCTTTCCCCTTTGACCCCTACAGTACAAACAGTAACAACGCAAACAGAAACACACATTTAGGCCTAAAGGCCTTGTCTCCCTTCAAATCAGTTCAGCTGTCGATGATCGAGAGAGCCTTGTTTGCTTAACTAATTTTATGTAAGATCTATGCCAGTCTCTGTGCCAGTCTGCCCCTCCTCATGGGTAAGAGATTGAGAGCCGATCTGCTGCTGAGAGCTGAGTATGGCATGCTGGGAACACAGCGGGTGGAAGCAAACAGGTACTGCAGTGCCCAACACTTACTCAGACCCAGCCTCCTGTGCAGTGAGAACAGACTGCACGAACCCTTAAAGACAAGTCCAACTGAGATGGACCAGTATTTAACCCCTTGTTAGGGAAGCTCTTCAGAGATGGACCAGTATTTAACCCCTTGTTAGGGAAGCTCTTCAGAGATGGACCAGTATTTAACCCCTTGTTAGGGAAGCTCTTCAGAGATGGACCAGTATTTAACCCCTTGTTAGGGAAGCTCTTCAGAGATGGACCAGTATTTAACCCCTTGTTAGGGAAGCTCTTCAGAGACTTGCGGAGAACAAACATTAGAAGATTATAGGAAATACTTGTTAAGTTTTTAAGCATTAAAACAAACCTCAGATATGTGTCGCTAGTAACTAATTTGACAAATTTTAGTTATTTGTTTTAAAAATCTATACACAGGGCCTTCAGAAATGATTCACCCCTAACCATATTCCACATTTTGTTGTGTTACAGCCTGAATTCAAAATTGATTAAATATACTTTTTATACTTTTATTATTTTATATATTTATTTTATTTAACCTTTATTTAACCAGGAAGGGCTCATTGAGATTTAAAATCTCTTTTTCAAGAGCGTCCTGGCCAAGATAGGGAGCACCAAGTCATTACAAACATTACAGACAAACAACATGAACAACTACAAGTAATCTAATAAAAACCATAGAATTCTCACCCATCTACACACAATACCACATAATGATAAAGTGAAAACATGTTTTAGATTTTTTTTGCAAATTTATTGAAAATGAAATACAGAAATATCTAATTTACTTAAGTATTCACACCCCTGAGTGTTAGCATCACCTTTGGCAGCGATTACAGCTGTGAGTCTTTCTGGGTAAGTCTCTTAAGAGCTTTGCACATCTGGATTGTACAATATTTGCACATTATTATTTTTTACATTCTTCAACCTGTCAAGTTGATTGTTGATCATTGCTCGACAGCTATTTTCAAGTCTTGCCATACATTTTCAAGCCGATTTAAGTCAAACCCGTAACTAGGCAACTCAGGAACATTCAACGTCATCTTGGTAAGCAACTCCAGTGTATATTTGTGTTTAAGGTAATTATCCTGCTGAAAGGTGAATTTGTCTCCCAGTGTCTGTTGGAAAGCAGACTGAACCAGGTTTCCTCTAGTATTCTGCTTGTGCTTAGCTTTATTCCGTTTCATTTTAATTTTTTTTTACTCCTGAGTCCTTGCCAATGACAAGCATACCCACAACATGATGCAGCCACCACCATACTTGAAAATATGAAGAGTGGTACTCAGTGATTTGTTGTGTTGGATTTGCCCCAAACATAACATTTTGTATTCAGGACATAAAGTTAATTTATTTGCCACATTCTTTGCAGTATTTCTTTAGTGCCTTATTGCAAACAGGATGTATGTTTTTTAGTATTTTTATTCTGTACAGGCTTCCTTCTTTTCACTCTGTCATTTACAGTATGATGGAGGAACTACAATGTTGTTGATCCATCCTCAGTTTTCTCCTCTACTCTGTAGCTGTTTTAAAGTCACCATTGGCCTCATGGTGAAATCTCTGAGCGGTTTCCTTCCTCTCCGGCAACTACCAATATTTGCCATTCTTTTCGAGGCATTGGAAAACTTCCCCGGCCTTTGTGGTTGAATCTGTATTTGTAATTCACTGCTCTACTGAGGGACTTTACTGATGTGTGGGGTACAGAGATGAGGTAGTCATTCATTATTGCAGAGAGAGAGTTCATGAAAGGTATCATTATGTTACACATTCTAAACTGCTGAACTTATTTAGGATTGTCATAACAATACTTACTTAACATGTATTGATTTAAAACATTTTTAATTAAAAAATAATAATAATTCTAAAAACATAATTCCACTTTGACATTATGGGGTATTGTGTGTTGGCCAGTGACACAAGATCTCATTGTAATCCATTTTACATTCCGTCTGTAACAACAAATGTGGAAAAAGTCAAGGGGTGTGAATACTTTCTGAATGCACTGTATGGCGTGATTATTCTATGTATATATTGTACAGTTGTATAACAGAGAAATCTGCAGAGAGTTTATATGACAACAGCAGACAGAGAATTTGGATAAGCAGTCCTCCTGTGCAGGTTGTGATTGTTGCTTGACTCGCCGGCTGGTTGGTCTGCTAATATTTAGTGGCTTTCCTGTTTATATATACCAAGACTCCCTGTCTGTTTATATATACCAAGACTCCCTCTCTGTTTATATATACCAAGACTCCCTCTCTGTTTATATATACCAAGACTCCCTCTCTGTTTATATATACCAAGACTCCCTCTCTGTTTATATATACCAAGACTCCCTCTCTGTTTATATATACCAAGACTCCCTCTCTGTTTATATATACCAAGAGTCCCTCTCTGTTTATATATACCAAGACTCCCTCTCTGTTTATATATACCAAGACTCCCTCTCTGTTTATATATACCAAGACTCCCTCTCTGTTTATATATACCAAGACTCCCTCTCTGTTTATATATACCAAGACTCCCTCTCTGTTTATATATACCAAGACTCCCTCTCTGTTTATATATACCAAGACTCCCTCTCTGTTTATATATACCAAGACTCCCTCTATGTTTATATATACCAAGACTCCCTCTCTGTTTATATATACCAAGACTACCTCTCTGTTTATATTTACCAAGACTCCCTCTCTGTTTATATATACCAAGACTCCCTCTCTGTTTATATATACCAAGACTCCCTCTATGTTTATATATACCAAGACCCCCTCTCTGTTTATATATACCAAGACTCCCTCTCTGTTTATATATACCAAGACTCCCTCTCTGTTTATATATACCAAGACTCCCTCTCTGTTTATATATACCAAGACTCCCTCTCTGTTTATATATACCAAGACTCCCTCTCTGTTTATATATACCAAGACTCCCTCTCTGTTTATATATACCAAGACTCCCTCTCTGTTTATATATACCAAGACTCCCTCTCTGTTTATATATACCAAGACTACCTCTCTGTTTATATTTACCAAGACTCCCTCTCTGTTTATATATACCAAGACTCCCTCTCTGTTTATATATACCAAGACTCCCTCTATGTTTATATATACCAAGACTCCCTCTCTGTTTATATATACCAAGACTCCCTCTCTGTTTATATATACCAAGACTCCCTCTCTGTTTATATATACCAAGACTCCCTCTCTGTTTATATATACCAAGACTCCCTCTCTGTTTATATATACCAAGACTCCCTCTCTGTTTATATATACCAAGACTCCCTCTCTGTTTATATATACCAAGACTCCCTCTATGTTTATATATACCAAGACTCCCTCTCTGTTTATATATACCAAGACTCCCTCTCTGTTTATATATACCAAGACTCCCTCTCTGTTTATATATACTAAGACTACCTCTCTGTTTATATTTACCAAGACTCCCTCTCTGTTTATATATACCAAGACTCCCTCTCTGTTTATATATACCAAGACTCCCTCTCTGTTTATATATACTAAGACTACCTCTCTGTTTATATTTACCAAGACTCCCTCTCTGTTTATATATACCAAGACTCCCTCTCTGTTTATATATACCAAGACTCCCTCTCTGTTTATATATACCAATACTCCCTGTCTGTTTATATATACCAAGACTCCCTCTCTGTTTATATATACCAAGACTCCCTCTCTGTTTATATATACCAAGAATCCCTCTCTGTTTATATATACCAAGACTAATATTTAGTGGCTTTCCTGTTTATATATACAAAGATTCCCTGTCTGTTTATATATACCAAGACTCCCTGTCTGTTTATATATACCAAGACTCCCTCTCTGTTTATATATACCAAGACTCCCTCTCTGTTTATATATACCAAGACTCCCTCTCTGTTTATATATACCAAGACTCCCTCTCTGTTTATATATACCAAGACTCCCTGTCTGTTTATATATACCAAGACTCCCTCTCTGTTTATATATACCAAGACTCCCTCTCTGTTTATATATACCAAGACTCCCTGTCTGTTTATATATACCAAGACTCCCTCTCTGTTTATATATAATAAGACTCCCTCTCTGTTTATATATACCAAGACTCCTTCTCTGTTTATATATACCAAGACTTCCTCTCTGTTTATATATACCAAGACTCCCTCTCTGTTTATATATACCAAGACTCCTTCTCTGTTTATATATACCAATACTTCCTCTCTGTTTATATATACCAAGACTCCCTCTCTGTTTATATATACCAAGACTCCCTGTCTGTTTATATATACCAAGACTCCCTGTCTGTTTATATTTACCAAGACTCCCTCTCTGTTTATATATACCAAGGCTCCCTCTCTGTTTATATATAATAAGACTCCCTCTCTGTTTATATATACCAAGACTCCTTCTCTGTTTATATATACCAAGACTTCCTCTCTGTTTATATATACCAAGACTCCCTCTCTGTTTATATATACCAAGACTCCCTCTCTGTTTATATATACCAAGACTCCCTCTCAGTGTACTCTCACAATGTAGGCTACAACACATTGCAACCACCAGGAATAAGGCTGTGGTCTCGCTAGACACTCCTAAGGGGACGTTGGCCTACGGTATACATGAGGACAAGTCTATCTTGCTACAGAATGTGAGGAAGCATGTGAGCATTCAAGTACTAACATAACACATGTTCCTATAACGACACAATAATTCACTATAAACAGACCCATCTAGGTTTTGGCAAGAACATTTTTGGGATGTTGATTTGATTTAAACAATATAGGGTTGTTTAACAAGCTTTATTCTGCTATGCCAAACGCCAACTTGTATCATTTTAGTAGTAACCTTGACATGAGTAGAAGTCTATCATAGAAAATGGGGAGATCTGAGTTAAACATCCTTATGTAACTAACTCGTATTACTTGTTGTTATTGGCAGAGAGGTTTGGAACTCTCTTTCTTATTGGTCTACTAACTAATTTACCTCTTGGTGATGTCACCATGGAAGGCCGGAACTCCATCCCACCAAAACAGGCTGTAATTTCAGGCGGTCATTTCAAACAGCTCTTACACTGAAAGGGCATTATCATCATTTTCACAATTTCACAGTATTTTTCCAACCTCATAGTGTACATAAATCACAGGAAAATACATATTTATTGACTGCACTGGGTCTATAATAACATAATATCAATGGAATTTAAACATATTTGTTTAACAAGATTCATTTGACTAAACCAAACTCTGGTACCACATAAAAACCACAACATTCAGAACCTGTTTAGATTCTAATTTTGATGAGCGAAATTGCAAGAATTGACCTAAATCCTATAATACTGGTCATTACATATTAAGCAATAGGGTTGATCTAGGAAATGATGTCCTAATGGGCC
This sequence comes from Oncorhynchus kisutch, assembly GCF_002021735.2. NCBI lineage: Eukaryota > Metazoa > Chordata > Actinopteri > Salmoniformes > Salmonidae > Oncorhynchus > Oncorhynchus kisutch. Next base: position 10,869,918 of record NC_034179.2, on the reverse strand, counting down.
AGTCTGTCAGTAACAGAAGCTATCCTGTGAAAGTGTCCTGTCATGGTAAAACAAGGGGCTTGTAAAATTCAGGAAACACTGGGAGAGAATGAGATCTACATTGTTATGTTTGTCCTGGCTGTGATGCCATAGACACCGAGCAGTGAGTTCATTGTTATGAGACAAGAAAAAATGACTTCCTTTGCCATCTCACTTTTTCATTGCCTTAACGTTCAGTGAAGCCCACCCCTCTGAGAGTGTGTGAGGTTTTTCACTCTCTCTATTGCTCTCTTTCACTCTCTCTTGCCCACCTATCAAAGTCCACATGCCAGACAGATACTTTCCCTTTCTAAATTGAAGAAGAGGGTGACCACATCTTTTCTCTTTTTTTCTATTCTATGTCAACACCCTGGTCTTAGGAGTCTGTCCTCCACCTCTACAGACGGGCTGAGCAGTATAATATGGCAGAGCAGTATAATATAGCAGAGCAGTATAATATAGCAGAGCAGTATAATATAGCAGAGCAGTATAATATAGCTGAGCAGTATAATATAGCAGAGCAGTATAATATAGCAGAGCAGTATAATATAGCAGAGCAGTATAATATAGCAGAGCAGTATAATATAGCAGAGCAGTATAATATAGCAGAGCAGTATAATATAGCAGAGCAGTATAATATAGCAGACCAGTATAATATAGCAGAGCAGTATAATATAGCAGACCAGTATAATATAGCAGACCAGTATAATATAGCAGAGCAGTATAATATAGCAGACCAGTATAATATAGCAGACCAGTATAATATAGCAGAGCAGTATAATATAGCAGACCAGTATAATATAGCAGAGCAGTATAATATGGCAGAGCAGTATAATATAGCAGAGCAGTATAATATGGCAGAGCAGTATAATATGGCAGAGCAGTATAATATAGCAGAGCAGTATAATATAGCTGACCAGTATAATATGGCAGAGCAGTATAATATAGCAGAGCAGTATAATATAGCAGAGCAGTATAATATAGCAGAGCAGTATAATATAGCAGAGCAGTATAATATAGCAGACCAGTATAATATAGCAGAGCAGTATAATATAGCTGAGCAGTATAATATAGCTGAGCAGTATAATATAGCAGAGCAGTATAATATAGCAGACCAGTATAATATGGCAGAGCAGTATAATATAGCAGACCAGTATAATATGGCAGAGCAGTATAATATAGCAGACCAGTATAATATGGCAGAGCAGTATAATATAGCAGAGCAGTATAATATAGCAGACCAGTATAATATGGCAGAGCAGTATAATATAGCAGAGCAGTATAATATAGCAGAGCAGTATAATATAGCTGAGCAGTATAATATGGCAGAGCAGTATAATATAGCAGAGCAGTATAATATAGCAGAGCAGTATAATATAGCAGAGCAGTATAATATAGCAGAGCAGTATAATATAGCTGAGCAGTATAATATAGCAGAGCAGTATAATATAGCAGAGCAGTATAATATAGCAGAGCAGTATAATATAGCAGAGCAGTATAACATAGCAGAGCAGTATAATATAGCTGAGCAGTATAATATAGCAGAGCAGTATAATATAGCAGAGCAGTATAATATAGCAGAGCAGTATAATATGGCAGAGCAGTATAATATAGCAGAGCAGTATAATATGGCAGAGCAGTATAATATAGCAGAGCAGTATAATATAGCTGAGCAGTATAATATAGCAGAGCAGTATAATATAGCAGAGCAGTATAATATAGCAGAGCAGTATAACATAGCAGAGCAGTATAATATAGCTGAGCAGTATAATATAGCAGAGCAGTATAATATAGCAGAGCAGTATAATATAGCAGAGCAGTATAATATAGCAGAGCAGTATAATATAGCAGAGCAGTATAATATAGCAGAGCAGTATAATATAGCAGAGCAGTATAATATAGCAGAGCAGTATAATATAGCAGAGCAGTATAATATAGCAGAGCAGTATAATATAGCTGAGCAGTATAATATAGCTGAGCAGTATAATATAGCTGAGCAGTATAATATAGCAGACCAGTATAATATAGCAGAGCAGTATAATATAGCTGAGCAGTATAATATAGCTGAGCAGTATAATATAGCTGAGCAGTATAATATTATCTCACTGCTGTGATCTCTGACTCAAACTGAAGAACCTGTCACCTCTCTGATCGTCCTAAGTAGACTTTGAATCACTTGCAGGAAGTCAAACAAGGGATCATATCATTAAAGGTCATTGAATTAAATACATATGCAGTTCAACTCTTTAGTTTCTGTTTTGGATTTAGTCTTGTACAAAATGTATTTATATTTTTTTACATACAAAATATTTATTAAAATATGTATTCGTACAACATCTTCTAAAAATGATCCAATAAATCCGAGTGAGCGACGTAGTGGAGTTTGACGAGACATTAATCAACAGGAAACAGGTTGTTAAAGAACAGATTGGAGAACTGCTCCAGATTATAAACTCAGATTAGCATAGCGTGTCTCCCAGCCCATAGTGAGCATTTACGAACGGACTGAGTTTGTGGTGTGATGGAGCTACAAATAGAATATCCATTAAGGGTGCGATAAGGTTGAATGACAGAAAATGGTTGGAATTGAGACCGTAGTCACTGAAGGGCTACAGGACTGTAAATGTATCACGTCTTATTTGACAAAGTAAAACATACCAATCATATTTTGGGGTTTTAATCTTAAATCTTGAAGTTGTTGCTTCACCTGTGATCTCTACTAATGTTGCTTCTTCTCTGATCTCTGTTGTAGTGACCAGTGGAGGTTCATAAATAGCATTTTTTATATTTAATTTTTAACATTTCTTTCCTTAATTTTTTTGTTATACCCTAAACCCTTACTGCTTCACCCTTCTCCTTCCATAATGCAATTCACTCTAACAAAACAACAAATTCATTTTGTCTGACCTAAATCAGAGGGTGTCTGAGCCATGAGTTTATAACACACTGTGCTTAACTTGTGTTGTGGAGGAGGGCTGGGGGTATTATTATCTTTCAGCTACCCACCCTGCTATAAAAACTAGTGGTGCAACATCTCCACATAGCAGTAATGCTGCTCTGCTCTCCCTCCCTACTGTGAATCTGACAAGCCTGCCTTCCCTGCCTGCCGTCTCTCAACTCCTCTGTTGCTCTGCTCACCAGCCTGTTTACGTCTGCCAGGGACACACACACACCTCTCTCCGCTCCAGTCCGGTCTGGCGGTCCACTGTTAACCTCCTTTAGCTGCTACTTGTCTTTTGTATTGGTTTTTGGAAGTGTTGGATATTTCCTGGTTTTTGTGAATGGGCGGCCGATGCGAGGTGGCTGTGACTGTGAATGGACTGACTGACTGTCAGCTCTGGGTACACAATTCTGAAGAGGCAATGTGACAGGTCTCTGGACACCACTGGTAGACTCTGAATTATAAACAAACGGAAAGAAAGGAATTAAGAAGGTAGGTAAATGAGGATTCCGTTTAGAATTCTAAAGATTCTTGTTTTTCAATTCTGCTGACTTGTGGCATGCTGAAAATTCTGTATCTAGTTTGGATACGTTTGTGTTTGAGTGAGTGTGCCTGCTTATTGCTGCAGTGAATGAGTCTTTCTTTTCTACAGTACATGTGTACAGTGCACCTGTTCAGTGTGTGTATGTGTTTGTGTGTGTGGAGTTAGGTATGTTTTAGGTGTTTAGAGCGTTGTCTGTTGTGTTGTATTCCTCCCAGGTGCAACACTCTGAAAGTGCCTAATCTCCAGGTGTGGATACATTCATTTATGACTCACATAATTGTTTTGGATAGCACTATGAGACACCGTCTTAAGAAAATGAGGTTGCCAAGACCTCTTTCGCAATAAAAATGTGGAGACAACATGAACAGGAATTTATTTTACTGGGTAGAAGAAATGTTAAATACAGTATTTTGGCTTTAACGTTTTAAAATCTTATTGTATTCTCCTGATGGGGTTTCATTGAATTCATTATTTAGCCAAAACACACACTTGCGCTGCTGGATTTGTGGCAAAGAAAAGTTGAATAAAATGTGTAAGAGAATTTAACTCTTACATAGCACTGGGGCTAAGATATAACTCCTAAAACAAACGTTGAAGTTTTTTTAAGTTGAAGTAGGAGAGTGTTGAGAGAATAAGAACTGAGGGGTATCGAAGATGACTGTTTGTGACACTCTTATCCCCTCAAAACATAGGGATTAGGCTAGCTTGTTTTACAACAACTGTTTGTTGTCTACTTTTTTTTAAATTATTGGAGTACTGTATATATATATATAAAAGAGATGTTGAAACATTCAAGTCAAATTAGCTACAAGGATTTGTTCTACAGAGAAGCAAATATGAAAATATATTTTGTAAAGCCATTATCCATTGACAGTAGCCTCATCTGCTATCTGGTTGACTCTTAATGAGACTGTCTGAATTATGATTAATTTGTCATATATCACTTAAACTCACAACAGGAGGACAGGTTGTGAGATTGATCAAAGTGGTTGTCAAGGAGACACCAACAATTCTTTAAAAACTACCATCTCTGCCATGGGATCATCAATCATTTAATTAAAAGCATCAGTGGTCAAAATTGAACTCATTAATTTAAACTGAAATATTGCATTATCATAAGTAAATCATCAGTAAATGAATATATATTAATGATTTATCATGGTTCTCTAACTGAATAATAGTAGCCAATGAACTAATTATAAACCCTTTATTAATACAAACGTATTGTAAAGTATGATATCTTGCTAAATCATATTTAATAAAGTGGATACTCTTTTACATAAAAAGTTGCCAGAATGGATTCAATGAAACCAAAGGTTGTCCTCTGAGACCTAATAAAGTACCAAAACAATGTATTGACTGGTGCAGATAATGGTGTGAACCTCGGGGCTCTCCTGGAGGCTCAGTGGATGGCTCCATAATAAACTCCTATAGGATTGGTCTTTATTTAAACAAAAAAACTGTACGATTGGCTTATAGGTTTAATGAGCTTTCAATTCACTAGTGCAAAACATTGACTGTTTCTAGTACGTTCTCATTACACATTCCATAAACAAAAATAAATTGTTGGAATTAACATAAATATTCAGATTGTCAATATGTTTTTCTGTAGCGCACCAGCTGATAATATGTATGCTATACTGTAGGTAAAAGTATGCATCAGATATACAGTATACAGTATCAACTACTTTGTCCTCCCCAATAATTCACTATTTCTATATGAACATTTTGTCGATAGAAAAAAGCCACTTCATCAACTGTATGTCACAGGTGTTGTCGATCCAGACGAGTATCCTTTATATTCTGTGACTAGTAGTTTCATATCAATATCCTTTATATTCTGTGACTAGTAGTTTCATATCCATATCCTTTATATTCTGTGACTAGTAGTTTCATATCCATATCCTTTATATTCTGTGACTAGTAGTTTCATATCCATATCCTTTATATTCTGTGACTAGTAGTTTCATATCCATATCCTTTATATTCTGTGACTAGTAGTTTCATATCCATATCCTTTATATTCTGTGACTAGTAGTTTCATATCAATATCCTTTATATTCTGTGACTAGTAGTTTCATATCCATATCCTTTATATTCTGTGACTAGTAGTTTCATATCCATATCCTTTATATTCTGTGACTAGTAGTTTCATATCCATATCCTTTATATTCTGTGACTATTCAGTTAAGAATAAATTTGATTTAAAACAATCAACAACAAAACACAAAATCATAAATGAAGCATCTATAAGTTATGAACTTTGGTCGAGTGTATCTGTGGACGGCTCTATGTTTACCTGTAGTAATATTATTGGGAGTCTGATAGTGTACGACAATCTATATATATATTTTTAAATCAGTGGTGGAAAAAGTACTCAATTGTCATACTTGAGTAAAAGTAAAGATACCTTACTATAAAAAAATGGCTCAGGTAAAAGTGAAAGTCACCCAGTAAAATACTACTTGAGGTAAAGTCTAAAAGTATCTGGTTTGAAATGGACTTAAGTACATTGGTGGAAAAAGTACTAAATTGTCATACTGGAGTAAACATTACAAGTTAATAGTAAATGCTATGTAAATGCTATAGTAAATGCTATAGTAAATGCTATGTAAATGCTATAGTAAATGCTATGTAGATGCTATAGTAAATGCTATAGTAAATGCTATAGTAAATGCTATAGTAAATGCTATAGTAAATGCTATAGTAAATGCTATAGTAAATGCTATAGTAAATGCTATGTAAATGCTATAGTAAATGCTATAGTAAATGCTATACATCAAATTCCTTTTATTGAGCAAACCAGACGACACAATGTATGTTTTTTGTTTATTTTTACGGACACACGGGGGCACACCAACACTCGGACTTCATTTACACACACAGTGTTTGTGTTTAGTGAGGGTTAGGGTCAAGGTTAGGGTGAGGGTTAGGGTTAGGGTGAGGGTTAGGGTGAGGGTGAGGGTGAGGGTGAGGGTGAGGGTTAGGGTGAGGGTGAGGGTGAGGGTGAGGGTGAGGGTTAGGGTGAGGGTGAGGGTGAGGGTGAGGGTGAGGGTTAGGGTGAGGGTTAGGGTTAGGGTGAGGGTTAGGGTTAGGGTGAGGGTTAGGGTTAGGGTTAGGGTTAGGGTTAGGGTTAGGGTTAGGGTGAGGGTTAGGGTTAGGGTTAGGGTTAGGGTGAGGGTGAGGGTGAGGGTTAGGGTTAGGGTGAGGGTTAGGGTGAGGGTGAGGGTGAGGGTGAGGGTGAGGGTTAGGGTGAGGGTTAGGGTTAGGGTTAGGGTGAGGGTTAGGGTGAGGGTTAGGGTGAGGGTGAGGGTGAGGGTTAGGGTGAGGGTTAGATAGGGATGACTGTGCACTTTATTGGTATACGTGTGAATTGGACCATGTTGCTGTCATGCCTGAGCATTCGAAATGTAACAAATACTTTTGGGAGTCATATTTTCTTCAGGAATAAGTTGTCAAAATATCAAAATATAATATAATATAAATATCAAAGTAATGTCCAGACACCCCCCCCCCCCCAAAATATGTTTTACTTGAAGTACTTTACACCACTGAAACAATAAATAACAATAAATAACCAACTCATTCTAAACATTCTAAGTAAGTTTGGCTCTAAATGCCATTGTACAATGTTCTGAGTTCACTAAGTCTCCCAGCTAACACATTTCATTTGCTATATACGGCATAGCTCAGTCCAGACAAGTGTTTCCCCCAGACAGTGGAGCTTGGTGGCCCTTGGTAGCCTTTGGGGGAGCTTGGTGGCCTTTGGGAGAGCTTGGTGGCCTTTGGGAGAGCTTGGTGGCCTTTGGGAGAGCTTGGTGGCCTTTGGGAGAGCTTGGTGGCCTTTGGGAGAACTTGGTGGCCTTTGGGAGAGCTTGGTGGCCTTTGGGAGAGCTTGGTAGCCCTGGGGTCACTAATCAGAGGTGGTGATGGGGAGTTTGGAACACAGAAAGAGAACTATGTTACTGTTAGCCCCTGTCTGTCTGGCCACTGGCAGCCTCTAATGATGACACTGCCTGCCACAGCACTAGAGGTGAGCGAGGACACAGTGTCAGTGGTGATTTGGGATGGGGGGTACATAGTGACTGAGGGGTCGGAGGGAAGCAGAGGAGCTGTGGATCCTGGATAGACCAACCTGCTCTCTCATTGTGACATCCTCTTCTGCTTTTCAAAACCTCATGTTCTTCCTGCTCGTTAGCAATGATATACAGCACTATTAGGATTATTAGAATTAAAATCAGGTTAAAAAAATACATGTTTTAATCCAAAACAGTATGTGATAGTTATTTCTTTTTACATATTTGATTGTAATAGTTGCCCTGTAAGCATTATCTGGGACTATTTGACATTATCTGGGACTATTTGACATTATCTGGGACTATTTGACATTATCTGGGACTATTTGACATTATCTGGGACTATTTGACATTATCTGGGACTATTTGACATTATCTGGGACTATTTGACATTATCTGGGACTATTTGACATTATCTGGGACTATTTGACATTATCTGGGACTATTTGACATTATCTGGGACTATTTGACATTATCTGGGACTATTTGACAAAGCAGAGTGGAAAAGCTACTCTATGGGCTCTATTGAGAACAAACACTGGATCGACGCTGTCTTTCCATGGGCTGACAGACAGACAGGACAGGCAGAGACTGCCAGAGCAAATCACACAAAAATAAGGGGTTATCAGGCCCTTTGACAAAAGTTTACAAATGTCCCCACCCTGAGGGAGGGAGGGAGGGGTTAAATTAAGGAAGGCGTTGTGTGATGAAACAGTGATCTATGCAGGACTGTGAGGTGGGAAAGCAGTCCTCTCCTCTCCTCTCCTCTCCTGTCCATGTGGCACATCCTCCTCAGATCTTCTCCAGGACATAGTAATTAGCCCGGGTGTGTTAGCGTTAGCTAGCATTAGTGCTGGAGCAGAGAGAGAGAAAGAGTGGGGTGGAGCGTTGGCTACTGCCTGGCTAGCAGCCCATGTTCCCAGGGTGGGGGAGACAGGCTAAGTCCTAAACGGCCCCCAATTCCCTATATAGGGCACCACTTTTGAGCAGGGCCCATTGGGCTCTGGTCTAAAGTAGTGCACTATAAAAAGGGAATAGGGTGCCATTGGGCTCTGGTCTAAAGTAGTGCACTATAATGGGAATAGGGTGCCATTTGAAAACAGATAGAGGCCAACAGCGGCCTCCCTCCCAGGTCCTCTCAGGCCCCTCTCTTATCCACTCTGTTGTTCTAAGCGCCACACCAATTGTTTGACTTGGCTGGGTATTCCAGGGAGGGGCTCCTGGTCCTACACAGCGCTGGTTTTAATGCAGCCTGTCAGGGAGGGGCTCCTGGTCCTACACAGCTCTGGTTTTAATGCAGCCTGTCAGGGAGGGGCTCCTGGTCCTACACAGCGCTGGTTTTAATGCAGCCTGTCAGGGAGGGGCTCCTGGTCCTACACAGCTCTGGTTTTAATGCAGCCTGTCAGGGAGGGGCTCCTGGTCCTGCACAGCGCTGGTTTTTATGCAGCCTGTCAGGGAGGGGCTCCTGGTCCTACACAGCGCTGGTTTTTATGCAGCCTGTCAGGGAGGGGCTCCTGGTCCTACACAGCGCTGGTTTTTATGCAGCCTGTCAGGGAGGGGCTCCTGGTCCTACACAGCGCTGGTTTTTATGTAGCCTGTCAGGGAGGGGCTCCTGGTCCTACACAGCGCTGGTTTTTATGCAGCCTGTCAGGGAGGGGCTCCTGGTCCTACACAGCGCTGGTTTTAATGCAGCCTGTCAGGGAGGGGCTCCTGGTCCTACACAGCGCTGGTTTTAATGCAGCCTGTCAGGGAGGGGCTCCTGGTCCTACACAGCTCTGGTTTTTATGTAGCCTGTCAGGGAGGGGCTCCTGGTCCTACACAGCGCTGGTTTTTATGCAGCCTGTCAGGGAGGGGCTCCTGGTCCTACACAGCGCTGGTTTTTATGCAGCCTGTCAGGGAGGGGCTCCTGGTCCTACACAGCGCTGGTTTTTATGCAGCCTGTCAGGGAGGGGCTCCTGGTCCTACACAGTGCTGGTTTTATGCAGCCTGTCAGGGAGGGGCTCCTGGTCCTACACAGTGCTGGTTTTTATGCAGCCTGTCAGGGAGGGGCTCCTGGTCCTACACAGCGCTGGTTTTTATGCAGCCTGTCAGGGAGGGGCTCCTGGTCCTACACAGCTCTGGTTTTTATGTAGCCTGTCAGGGAGGGGCTCCTGGTCCTACACAGCGCTGGTTTTTATGCAGCCTGTCAGGGAGGGGCTCCTGGTCCTACACAGCGCTGGTTTTTATGCAGCCTGTCAGGGAGGGGCTCCTGGTCCTACACAGCGCTGGTTTTTATGCAGCCTGTCAGGGAGGGGCTCCTGGTCCTACACAGTGCTGGTTTTATGCAGCCTGTCAGGGAGGGGCTCCTGGTCCTACACAGCGCTGGTTTTTATGCAGCATGTCAGGGAGGGGCTCCTGGTCCTACACAGCGCTGGTTTTTATGTAGCCTGTCAGGGAGGGGCTCCTGGTCCTACACAGCGCTGGTTTTAATGCAGCCTGTCAGGGAGGGGCTCCTGGTCCTACACAGTGCTGGTTTTTATGCAGCCTGTCAGGGAGGGGCTCCTGGTCCTACACAGCGCTGGTTTTTATGCAGCCTGTCAGGGAGGGGCTCCTGGTCCTACACAGTGCTGGTTTTTATGCAGCCTGTCAGGGAGGGGCTCCTGGTCCTACACAGCGCTGGTTTTTATGCAGCCTGTCAGGGAGGGGCTCCTGGTCCTACACAGCGCTGGTTTTTATGCAGCATGTCAGGGAGGGGCTCCTGGTCCTACACAGCGCGGGTTTTAATGCAGCCTGTCAGGGAGGGGCTCCTGGTCCTACACAGCGCGGGTTTTAATGCAGCATGTCAGGGAGGGGCTCCTGGTCCTACACAGCGCTGGTTTTTATGCAGCCTGTCAGGGAGGGGCTCCTGGTCCTACACAGTGCTGGTTTTAATGCAGCATGTCAGGGAGGGGCTCCTGGTCCTACACAGCGCTGGTTTTTATGCAGCCTGTCAGGGAGGGGCTCCTGGTCCTACACAGCGCTGGTTTTTATGCAGCCTGTCAGGGAGGGGCTCCTGGTCCTACACAGCGCTGGTTTTAATGCAGCATGTCAGGGAGGGGCTCCTGGTCCTACACAGCGCTGGTTTTAATGCAGCATGTCAGGGAGGGGCTCCTGGTCCTACACAGTGCTGGTTTTTATGCAGCCTGTCAGGGAACTTTGATGGACATTCGATACCTTTCTCTCTCTCTCTCTGTCCCCCCCTCCTCTCTCTCTCTCTCTCTCTCTCTCTCTCTGTCCCCCCTCCTCTCTCTCTCTCTCTCTCTCTCTCTCTCTCTCTCTTTCTCGCTCGCTCTCTCTCTCTCTCTGTCCCCCCTCCTCTCTCTCTCTCTCTCTCTCTCTGTCCCCCCTCCTCTCTCTCTCTCTCTCTCTCTGTCCCCCCTCCTCTCTCTCTCTCTCTCTCTCTCTCGCCTCTCTCTCTGTCCCCCCTCCTCTCTCTCCCTCTCTCTCTCTGCCCCCCTTCTCTCTCTCTCTCTCTCCCTCTCTCTCTCTGCCCCCCTTCTCTCTCTCTCTGCCCCCCCTCCTCTCTTCCCTCTGTCTGTCCTCTGTGTTGAACGAATGCTGAGTGTTACACTTACGGAAATCTGGTGAAGTCAAGACCCTGAAGCCCACGAATCCGATCCCTCTTGTCTCCTTTCCTTGTATTGTTACAGAGCTGACCTTTGACCCTTTGACATGCCATCTCTTCCTTACCAAGACCTAGAAGATGATTAGGTCCCTTGTGTCAACATCAGCTGCTTCCAAGAATAATGTTAATATGGTACAGCAGATGAAAGATATGCTAGACCTTATTGATCTAATGTCCATGAAGGTTATTAGTACTGTATGGATGCATATTTTATAATGAAGCAACTTGCTCTTTCTATGAACTGACAGAACAGAAACAATAATCTCACTGAATTCCACTTCGTCTTTTGTTTCAAGTTGCTCATCAAAGATTCTTCATCCTCCACTGTATATCTGTAACGTATATATTCGCCTATAGGTCTTCCACTGTCTACATCTGTACCATAATCATAGCAACTGTTCCTTAGCAACAAGATCGAGAACACATTTGATTGGTAACTGAGCACAATGCCACCTGGAAATGAATTAAGGAGATGTTTTAAATATTTATCCTATGTGACGTATAGAGAGAGTGTTAATATGGGGTCGGAAACTCATAGTGTACATACACAGATTCTTCTGTAATGTTAACTGTGGACCATTGAGATCCAATCACACAATGCAGCTGTGGCAAGAAGCCATCTGAAAGCATCTATCCACATACCCGCTCTAACCGCTGAGGAGCGGACAGCTAAGTTTAACCTCTATTCATAGACAAGACATGAATGGAAGAGAAACTGTCCCAAACCATTTTTTCACTCACTGTAAACATGACCTAGAATGAACAAGACCATTTAGGATAGCATTCAACACCACTTTGACTATAATCAAAAGACAATGAGCCGTGGTCCGTGCAGCTCTGTTGTGTCTCTATGTGCTCTGAATGAACTTGCCTGGTGAAAGAATGTTTTATACATTTTATAAATTCAATTAAATGTTTACCTCTTTGCCACAGGGTTTCTGCTCCCTCTTTTGGATCTAGGCAGGGTTTCTGCTCCCTCTTTTGGATCTAGGCAGGGTTTCTGCTCCCTCTTTTGGATCTAGGCAGGGTTTCTGCTCCCTCTTTGGGATCTAGGCAGGGTTTCTGCTCCCTCTTTGGGATCTAGGCAGGGTTTCTGCTCCCTCTTTGGGATCTAGGCAGGGTTTCTGCTCCCTCTTTAGGACCTAGGCAGGGTTTCTGCTCCCTCTTTTGGATCTAGGCAGGGTTTCTGCTCCCTCTTTTGGATCTAGGCAGGGTTTCTGCTCCCTCTTTTGGATCTAGGCAGGGTTTCTGCTCCCTCTTTGGGATCTAGGCAGGGTTTCTGCTCCCTCTTTTGGATCTAGGCAGGGTTTCTGCTCCCTCTTTTGGATCTAGGCAGGGTTTCTGCTCCCTCTTTTGGATCTAGGCAGGGTTACTGTAAAGCTCTTTGGGATCTAGGCAGGGTTTCTGCTCCCTCTTTGGGATCTATGCAGGGTTACTTCTCCCTCTTTGGGATCTAGGCAGGGTTTCTGCTCCCTCTTTTGGATCTAGGCAGGGTTTCTGCTCCCTCTTTTGGATCTAGGCAGGGTTTCTGCTCCCTCTTTGGGATCTAGGCAGGGTTACTGTAAAGCTCTTTGGGATCTAGGCAGGGTTACTGTAAAGCTCTTTTGGATCTAGGCAGGGTTTCTGCTCCCTCTTTTGGATCTAGGCAGGGTTACTGTAAAGCTCTTTGGGATCTAGGCAGGGTTTCTGCTCCCTCTTTTGGATTTAGGCAGGGTTGCTGCTCCCTCTTTGGGATCTAGGCAGGGTTACTGTAAAGCTCTTTGGGATCTAGGCAGAGTTACTGTAAAGCTCTTTTGGATCTAGGCAGGGTTTCTGCTCCCTCTTTTGGATCTAGGCAGGGTTACTGTAAAGCTCTTTGGGATCTAGGCAGGGTTTCTGCTCCCTCTTTTGGATCTAGGCAGGGTTTCTTCTCCCTCTTTGGGATCTAGGCAGGGTTTCTGCTCCCTCTTTTGGATCTAGGCAGGGTTTCTGCTCCCTCTTTTGGATCTAGGCAGGGTTTCTGCTCCCTCTTTGGGATCTAGGCAGGGTTTCTGCTCCCTCTTTTGGATCTAGGCAGGGTTTCTGCTCCCTCTTTTGGATCTAGGCAGGGTTACTGTAAAGCTATTTTGGATCTAGGCAGGGTTACTGTAAAGCTCTTTGGGATCTAGGCAGGGTTACTGTAAAGCTCTTTTAGATCTAGGCAGGGTTACTGTAAAGCTCTTTGGGATCTAGGCAGGGTTACTGTAAAGCTCTTTTAGATCTAGGCAGGGTTACTGTAAAGCTCTTTGGGATCTAGGCAGGGTTACTGTAAAGCTCTTTGGGATCTAGGCAGGGTTACTGTAAAGATCTTTGGGATCTAGGCAGGGTTACTGTAAAGCTCTTTTGGATCTAGGCAGGGTTACTGTAAAGCTCTTTGGGATCTAGGCAGGGTTACTGTAAAGATCTTTGGGATCTAGGCAGGGTTACTGTAAAGCTCTTTTGGATCTAGGCAGGGTTTCTGCTCCCTCTTTTGGATCTAGGCAGGGTTACTGTAAAGCTCTTTGGGATCTAGGCAGGGTTTCTGCTCCCTCTTTTGGATCTAGGCAGGGTTGCTGCTCCCTCTTTGGGATCTAGGCAGGGTTTCTGCTCCCTCTTTTGGATCTAGGCAGGGTTACTGTAAAGCTCTTTGGGATCTAGGCAGAGTTACTGTAAAGCTCTTTTGGATCTAGGCAGGGTTTCTGCTCCCTCTTTTGGATCTAGGCAGGGTTACTGTAAAGCTCTTTGGGATCTAGGCAGGGTTTCTGCTCCCTCTTTTGGATCTAGGCAGGGTTTCTTCTCCCTCTTTGGGATCTAGGCAGGGTTTCTGCTCCCTCTTTTGGATCTAGGCAGGGTTTCTGCTCCCTCTTTTGGATCTAGGCAGGGTTTCTGCTCCCTCTTTGGGATCTAGGCAGGGTTTCTGCTCCCTCTTTTGGATCTAGGCAGGGTTTCTGCTCCCTCTTTTGGATCTAGGCAGGGTTACTGTAAAGCTATTTTGGATCTAGGCAGGGTTACTGTAAAGCTCTTTGGGATCTAGGCAGGGTTACTGTAAAGCTCTTTTAGATCTAGGCAGGGTTACTGTAAAGCTCTTTGGGATCTAGGCAGGGTTACTGTAAAGCTCTTTTAGATCTAGGCAGGGTTACTGTAAAGCTCTTTGGGATCTAGGCAGGGTTACTGTAAAGCTCTTTGGGATCTAGGCAGGGTTACTGTAAAGATCTTTGGGATCTAGGCAGGGTTACTGTAAAGCTCTTTTGGATCTAGGCAGGGTTACTGTAAAGCTCTTTGGGATCTAGGCAGGGTTACTGTAAAGATCTTTGGGATCTAGGCAGGGTTACTGTAAAGCTCTTTGGGATCTAGGCAGGGTTACTGTAAAGCTCTTTTAGATCTAGGCAGGGTTACTGTAAAGCTCTTTGGGATCTAGGCAGGGTTACTGTAAAGCTCTTTTAGATCTAGGCAGGGTTACTGTAAAGCTCTTTGGGATCTAGGCAGGGTTACTGTAAAGCTCTTTTAGATCTAGGCAGGGTTACTGTAAAGCTCTTTGGGATCTAGGCAGGGTTACTGTGAAGCTCTTTGGGATCTAGGCAGGGTTACTGTAAAGCTATTTTAGATCTAGGCAGGGTTACTGTAAAGCTCTTTGGGATCTAGGCAGGGTTACTGTAAAGCTCTTGGGGATCTAGGCAGGGTTATTGTAAAGCTCTTTGGGATCTAGGCAGGGTTACTGTAAAGCTCTTTGGGATCTAGGCAGGGTTACTGTAAAGCTCTTTGGGATCTAGGCAGGGTTACTATAAAACTCTTTTAGATCTAGGCAGGGTTACTGTAAAGCTCTTTTAGATCTAGGCAGGGTTACTGTAAAGCTCTTTAGGACCTAGGCAGGGTTACTGTAAAGCTCTTTGGGATCTAGGCAGGGTTACTGTAAAGCTCTTTGGGATCTAGGCAGGGTTACTGTAAAGCTCTTTGGGATCTAGGCAGGGTTACTGTAAAGCTCTTTGGGATCTAGGCAGGGTTACTGTAAAGCTCTTTGGGATCTAGGCAGGGTTACTATAAAGCTCTTTTAGATCTAGGCAGGGTTACTGTAAAGCTCTTTTAGATCTAGGCAGGGTTACTGTAAAGCTCTTTGGGATCTAGGCAGGGTTACTGTAAAGCTCTTTTAGATCTAGGCAAGGTTACTGTAAAGCTCTTTGGGATCTAGGCAGGGTTACTGTAAAGCTCTTTTGGATCTAGACAGGGTTACTGTAAAGCTCTTTGTGATCTAGGCAGGGTTACTGTAAAGCTCTTTTAGATCTAGGCAGGGTTACTGTAAAGCTCTTTGGGATCTAGGCAGGGTTACTGTAAAGCTCTTTTAGATCTAGGCAGGGTTACTGTAAAGCTCTTTTAGATCTAGGCAGGGTTACTGTAAAGCTCTTTGGGATCTAGGCAGGGTTACTGTAAAGCTCTTTGGGAAATAGGCAGGGTTACTGTAAAGCTCTTTTAGATCTAGGCAGGGTTACTGTAAAGCTCTTTGGGATCTAGGCAGGGTTACTGTAAAGCTCTTTGGGATCTAGGCAGGTTTACTGTAAAGCTCTTTGGGATCTAGGCAGGGTTACTGTAAAGCTCTTTGGGATCTAGGCAGGGTTACTGTAAAGCTCTTTTAGATCTAGGCAGGGTTACTGTAAAGCTCTTTGGGATCTAGGCAGGGTTACTGTAAAGCTCTTTGGGAAATAGGCAGGGTTACTGTAAAGCTCTTTTAGATCTAGGCAGGGTTACTGTAAAGCTCTTTTTCATCTAGGCAGGGTTACTGTAAAGCTCTTTTTCATCTAGGCAGGGTTACTGTAAAGCTCTTTTGGATCTAGGCATGGTTACTGTAAAGCTGTTTTGGATCTAGGCAGGGTTACTGTAAAGCTCTTTTGGATCTAGGCAGGGTTACTGTAAAGCACATTGTTATCTAGGCATGGTTATTGTAAAGCACTTTGGGATCTAGGCATGGTTACTGTAAAGCACATTGTTATCTAGGCATGGTTACTGTAAAGCACTTTGTTATCTAGGCATGGTTATTGTAAAGCACATTGTTATCTAGGCATGGTTACTGTAAAGCACATTGTTATCTAGGCATGGTTACTGTAAAGCACATTGTTATCTAGGCATGGTTATTGTAAAGCACTTTGGGATCTAGGCATGGTTACTGTAAAGCACATTGTTATCTAGGCATGGTTACTGTAAAGCACTTTGTTATCTAGGCATGGTTATTGTAAAGCACTATGGGATCTAGGCATGGTTACTGTAAAGCACTTTGGGATCTAAGCAGGGTTCCTGTAAAGCACTTTGGGATCTAGGCATGGTTACTGTAAAGCACATTGTTATCTAGGCATGGTTACTGTAAAGCACTTTGGGATCTAAGCAGGGTTCCTGTAAAGCACTTTGGGATCTAGGCATGGTTACTGTAAAGCACTTTGGGATCTAGGCAGGGTTACTGTAAAGCTCTTTGGGACAACTGTTGCTGTAAAGAGGACTATAAATATGTAATAAATGTGATGTTTTGTCCCTGTGCTATAAATCAGTATATTGCCTGATTTAACAGAACTGTCTACCTTCATACACTATTATTTCATGTCTGTCTCCCTGTTCTGTAGATCAGTGAGAGGACAAGGAGAGTCGAGGATGGGCCACAGTGAAGATGACCTGATTGGGATTCCGTTCCCCAACCACAGCAGTGATGTCCTGTGCTGCCTTAACGAACAGCGCCGCGCCGGGTTGCTCTGTGACGTGGTGCTCATCGTACGCGACCAGGAGTACCAGACCCACCGCTCGGTCCTCGCCGCCTGCAGCCTGTACTTCAAGAAGCTCTTCACCGTGGCCTCGGACGGAAGGGACAAGCACAGTGTGTATGAGATAGACTTCGTGGCCCCGGAGTCACTGACGGCCATCTTGGAGTTCGCCTACACATCTACACTAACGGTGACGGCGTCCAACGTGAAAGAAATTCTTGGAGCGGCTCAGATGTTGGAGATCCCCTGCATCGTCACCGTCTGTCTGGAGATTATGGACTCTGGCAAGGGAGGAGGAGGAGAGGGAGATGGGGAGGAAGATGAAGAGGAGGAGGAACAGGAGGAGGAGGAGGAGGAAGAGTCGAGGAAGGACGACCAGGAGGTTCATGAGGAGGACAACGCCAGTGAGTGGTCAACGAGGTCGTCAGAGAGTCAGGACCAGGCCGAGTCGGAGAGAGGAGCACCACCCAGTACCTCTCAGTACCAGCACCAGTATGAGCTGCAGAGGAACAGGAAGTGCACAGACAAAGACTCTCAGTGTGAGAAACCCAGCCCGGAGCATGAGCGCATGGAGAGCCGAGCCCTCAAGGACTTTTCCATTGAGTCTCTGCTACAGGAAGGGCTGTACCCTAAACTGCCATCAGTCCTGGACAGGAGGGACAACTTTTCCCCTCTGCTCCCTGGCTTCTACCCTCCCATGTGGGCTGCAGAGTTCCCAGGATTCCCCCCGCAGGTCCTCGACCCCAGCCACCACGCCCAGACCCCGACCCTCCACCGTTCCTCCCACCCTTCTCAACTGGACAACCGACCCTTAGACCTGGCCGTGAAGAGAGAGGTCGTCAAGGAGGAGCTGAAGGAGGAAGTCCCTCCCAGCATGCTCCACAGTGACTTCCTGAAAGACTTAATGACCTCCGGCCTGGGGGTGGGGGTGGTACGGTCCGAGGGGCCTCACCTCCACCCGGGTCAGATAAAGCAGGAGGAAGACTTCCGCTCATACCTGAGCTTCCTGAGTGCATCAAGCCACCTGGGGGCACTGTTCCCTCCCTGGCAGATGGAGGAGGAGAGGAAGATGAAGCCCAAAGCATCCCAGCAGTGTCCCATCTGTAACAAGGTGATCCAAGGGGCGGGGAAACTACCCAGACACATGAGGACTCACACAGGAGAGAAACCATACATGTGCACCATCTGTGAGGTGCGCTTCACCAGGTATGACAAACACTCTTGATACTGTAGGTCTTACCATCTTCTGCAAGGAGATTATAAAAGCCAATAAACACAGTACTGACACACACAGTATCCATTAGTGATGCCACGTATGTGGATAAGTGGCTAAGTGATTAGTTAAAGGTAAAAGTGTTGCCTGATCATATTCTAAGATAATAATAAAATAAAATATATATATTTTTTAAAGATATCAATCATTAACCCGCGAAATTGATAGTTTTTTTTTTTGGACAAGGTTTTATAGTATTACGGTAAGGGAGTGTTTTTGTGGTTAAGGCGTTTCATTTGTATCCTCTCATCTGAATATCATCCGAGACCTAAAAAGTGGAAACCCCCTGTCTTTCTTTCTAGTCACTTCCTGCCTCTGCTCTGGCATGATTGTTTCACCTGGCACATTTAATACGTACCCCAGAGTATACCCACCAACCATGCTTTCATCTCTGATACATCTTTCAGAACACATCCAGTTGAAAGGACAACACATTGAAACATATATATTTTGACCTCAATGGGACAACCTGGTAACATAAAAGTGAACTCAAGTAAATAATATAAGCTTCTATTTTTTCTTTTCAGGCAAGACAAGCTGAAGATCCACATGCGGAAGCACACAGGAGAGCGGCCCTACGTCTGCCTCCACTGCAACTCTAAGTTTGTCCACAACTACGACCTGAAGAACCACCTGCGTATCCACACAGGGGTGCGGCCCTACCAGTGTGAGCACTGCTACAAGAGCTTCACACGCTCAGACCACCTGCACCGACACATCAAGAGGCAGAGCTGCCGCGTCTCACGCCCTCGACGAGGCCGCAAGCCCGCCGCCTGGCGCTCAGCCAACAACTTCCTGCAGGGCCCTCCTAACTCGGCCAATCACCACGAGGATGGCAAGGGCGGCTGCCGGCTCCTGCCCTCCTCCCATCGAAGCGTTAGAGGTCACGGTCTGGGCCTAGGGGAGAGAGAGAGACAGGCCCTGGGTGGTAAGGGTCTGGGCTATAAGGACTTGGACAGTGACAGCAGAGAGAGCCGGGAGGGCCGGGAGGCTAGAGAGGGCCGGGAGGGCCGGGAGGCTAGAGAGGGCCGGGAGGGCCGGGAGGGCCGGGAGGCTAGAGAGGGCCGGGAGGGCTGGGAAGCTAGAGAGGCCAGAGAGGGCCGGGCGGCTAGAGAGGCTCGGCATCACCAGTCAGACAGGAAGCATGTGGTTGACAAGGTAGAGCTGGAGAGACAGAGGGGCGTGTTCACCTTTGCCCTGGCGGGGCCTGGGGGGGAAGTCCTTACCCACCCTCCATTTTACACCCCGACCCCTGACCCCTGGACCATTAGACTGGAGAACCACGCCTCTACCATCCCTGAGCCGACCAACTGACACAGATTAAAGATAATAGAACAGAGACAGTGCCGGCCAACTGACACCTGAACAGAGAGAGAGCCGGCCAACTGACACCTGAACAGAGAGAGAGCCGGCCAACTGACACCTGAACAGAGAGAGAGCCGGCCAACTGACACCTGAACAGAGAGAGAGCCGGCCAACTGACACCTGAACAGAGAGAGAGCCGGCCAACTGACACCTGAACAGAGAGAGAGCCGGCCAACTGACACCTGAACAGAGAGAGAGCCGGCCAACTGACACCTGAACAGAGAGAGAGCCGGCCAACTGACACCTGAACAGAGAGAGAGCCGGCCAACTGACACCTGAACAGAGAGAGAGCCGGCCAACTGACACCTGAACAGAGAGAGAGCCGGCCAACTGACACCTGAACAGAGAGAGAGCCGGCCAACTGACACCTGAACAGAGAGCGAGCCGGCCAACTGACACCTGAACAGAGAGAGAGCCGGCCAACTGACACCTGAACAGAGAGAGAGCCGGCCAACTGACACCTGAACAGAGAGAGAGCCGGCCAACTGACACCTGAACAGAGAGAGAGCCGGCCAACTGACACCTGAACAGAGAGAGAGCCGGCCAACTGACACCTGAACAGAGAGAGAGCCGGCCAACTGACACCTGAACAGAGAGAGAGCCGGCCAACTGACACCTGAACAGAGAGAGAGCCGGCCAACTGACACCTGAACAGAGAGAGAGCCGGGCCAACTGACACCTGAACAGAGAGAGAGCCGGCCAACTGACACCTGAACAGAGAGAGAGCCGGCCAACTGACACCTGAACAGAGAGAGAGCCGGCCAACTGACACCTGAACAGAGAGAGAGCCGGCCAACTGACACCTGAACAGAGAGAGAGCCGGGCCAACTGACACCTGAACAGAGAGAGAGCTGGCCAACTGACACCTGAACAGAGAGAGAGCCAGCCAACTGACACTTCCAACAGATAACTGATGCTTCATCTCATACTTCTAAGAACAATACAGAACAGAAAGTTCTCTGCCTGATAGATGTTCTACCTGCTGTTTAGAGATACAAGGATATTAGCCTGAGGAGATGAGAGTTTGAGGGGAGTGATTGTCTGGGAATATAAATGTATAGAAAACAGGGGAATTACTGGAAAACAGTTGATTTTAGACATCTCAGATCAAAATCACAAGGATTTTTATAAAAACATTTAATTTGTAGAAATAAAACTGGATGAATAGATTTTGTATGTTGCAAAAGTACACCCACACAAAAGAATACTCTCAGGACATTATATAATTGTTTATCTTTGGATTGTAATTGTTTATCTTTGGATTCACTACAATCAATGTAAATGTCTAATTCATAGCATAATTCATAGTATACTTAATATTAGCAATAGGTTGTTTCTCAAATTCACAGTCTACAAAAAAAATTACTAATATCAGCCGTTATTTATAAACGACAAACAGATTCCAAATCCATCCAAAGTTGAAGACCAATATCAGTTCTAATAGGCAGGGTAGTGTAAGCCACCGAAGAACATTCAAAACCAGGACAAATTATTCACTTGACTTAAAAAATATATATCTAATAGATCCGAAACTTGTTTTCACCCTTGTATTGCCTTGTTCTCAGGTTTTGTAAATATCTACAAAATGTTTTAAAGATTTTGACCATAGTAATATTGATTATTGTTGTATTCTACTTTTTTATCATCGATAACCCATCCAAAGGTGTGCCGTTTGATATTTCACACATTTTTCACAAGCCTTGTGTTACATATGGTATCTGTGTTTCTTCTAAAGACCAAGACGTGTACAATTCGTTAGACTGATATACACTGAATTATTGCTTTAGCTATGCCCTGCTCCTGATTGGAGTGTTAAGACCATGAAAGAGGATTCTACCCTATGTTCATATAGTGCTCTTAACTGATCTATGTACAAATATTGCTATTCAGAATTGTTTGAATTGAAATGAAATGGGAAACTATTTTCTTGCTATTTATGCATATTTAAATGAGCCTTGGCTATATTTAGCAAATATGTTGTTTTATAAAAACACTAAATGTTGTACACCTGTGAGTCTAGGAGTCTCATTATCCTGCTTTTCTGTTTTGTGTGTGTGTGTGTGTGTGTGTGTGTGTGTGTGTGTGTGTGTGTGTGTGTGTGTGTGTGTGTGTGTGTGTGTGTGTGTGTGTGTGTGTGTGTGTGTGTGTGTGCGCGCCTTTGTTGCGAATCTTTCATAAATGTAAATATAGTTTAGATTCCATTTTAGAGAACGGATATTTGACACACAATTCAATTAGGACTCTATTCAATCAGATCTGCTTTAGCTGACATCTGTATAGTGACTGTTTTGGCGGTGTCTGAGGTGGAGCTGTCAAATCCACAAGCAGCACCTAGCAGCAACAAGCGGAAACGGCCGTTGGCTGCATGGAGTCACATTAAGAGAAATCCCATGCAGTCTTGTTTACAAATTGGAACACTGGAATGTGATGTAATCTACACCTCCATTAGGATTATAGATGTAATCTACTCCACCATTAGGATGATAGATGTAATCTACTCCACCATTAGGATGATAGATGTAATCTACACCTCCATTAGGATGATAGATGTAATCTACTCCACCATTAGGATGATAGATGTAATCTACACCTCCATTAGGATGATAGATGTAATCTACACCTCCATTAGGATGATAGATGTAATCTACACCACCATTAGGATGATAGATGTAATCCCCCATTAGGATGATAGATGTAATCCCCCATTAGGATGATAGATGTAATCTACACTTCCATTAGAATGATAGATGATAGATGTAATCTACACCTCCATTAGGATGATAGATGTAATCCCCATTAGGATGATAGATGTAATCTACACCTCCATTAGGATGATAGATGTAATCCCCCATTAGGATGATAGATGTAATCCCCCATTAGGATGATAGATGTAATCTACACCACCATTAGGATGATAGATGTAATCTACACCTCCATTAGGATGATAGATGTAATCCCCCATTAGGATGATAGATGTAATCCCCCATTAGGATGATAGATGTAATCCCCCATTAGGATGATAGATGTAATCTACTCCTCCATTAGGATGATAGATGTAATCCCCCATTAGGATGATAGATGTAATCTACACCTCCATTAGGATGATAGATGTAATCCCCCATTAGGATGATAGATGTAATATACTCCCCCATTAGGATGATAGATGTAATCCCCCATTAGGATGATAGATGTAATATACTCCCCCATTAGGATGATAGATGATAGATGTAATCTACACCTCCATTAGGATGATAGATGTAATCTACACCTCCATTAGGATGATAGATGTAATCCCCCATTAGGATGACAGAAACCCTCATTATTTTGTTAAATGATTTTAAATTTGAGTGTCATTATTTAGCCTTCACTTTCTCATTTTGAACTTCAAACAGGTGTGGCTGCTCATTCTACAGCTCCAATGCAGTTACGGTTTTGACACCTCCGAAACATCCGCTATGCGGGTTCAAAACAACAGCAATGTGAGTGCAAAACATCCGCTATGCGGGTTCAAAACAACAGCAATGTGAGTGCAAAACATCCGCTATGCGGGTTCAAAACAACAGCAATGTGAGTGCAAAACATCCGCTATGCAGGTTCAAAACATCCGCTATGTGAGTGCAAAACAGGATCTTTGTGGGTGCAAAACATCAGCTATGCGGGTGCAAAACAACAGCAATGTGAGTGCAAAACTGGATCTTTGTGGGTGCCAAACATCAGCTTTGCGGGTGCAAAACATCAGCTATGCGGGTGTCGGGTATTGCTGAATAATGCTTTGTTAGATTGAATCTAGACCTAGATTAGGCCTATGTAATTTTGACAAGTAAATAATGTATGTGCTCTGATCGTTTCTAATACTGCAAACCTGTTTATTAAATCACCACATTTCATTAAACACTTTAGTTAATGTACATCAGATCTTCATCTGAATTATCCTTATATCTTTTAACTTTCCTCCATTCCTCCCATTTCTCCTCGCACCCATTTGTCTCAAAACTAATTGGAGAAGGTCAGACGGGAGGGATCTTGGACGTTCAATGAGGAATCACAAAAATACAGGTTGAGAAAGATCCAGTGAAGTGTTTTCATAAAAATGTTTAACTAAGCTAGTCAGTTAAGAACACATTCTTAATTACAATGACGGCCTACATCGGCCAAACCCGGATGATGCTGGGCCAATTGTGCGCCGCCCTATGAGATTCCCAATCACAGCCGGGTTGTGATACAGCCTGGAATCAAATCAGGGTTTCTGTAGCGACGCAGTGCCTTAGACCTCTGCACCACTCGGGAGCCCCACAACAAGTGACCAACAAATTTGGTTAATTAAATCATCTGCTTTTGGCAATCAGGTACAGTACACTTTCTGGTCTTGTCTTCCTAATGGACAAGCAAGTATCGTTTTGTTCGGTTAGATTACTCATTGGTTATTACTGCATTGTCGGAACTAGAAGCACAAGCATTTCGCTACACTCGCATTAACATCTGCTAACCATGTGGTATGTGACAAATAAAATTCGATTTGATTTGATTATTTACAGACACAGACAGTAATTTCCTCTCGCCAATTTCTAGACTTTCATCAATCTGTAGCTCTCCATTGCTCTCTACTGGATGATTGACTATACTACAGTTTTAATACACGTTTATAAACTAGATCTCGCCCTGTGGTGCAGCTGTGCCCCATTAGAGGGTGATATTCTATCACTTTTGATTTGAGAATACAAAGCACAGCAAGCACTGCTAGGTCATAGGCTACACTCCGCTAAACCCCCAAAATAAGTTTTGCAAAGAAAAATGATATTGATTTGAATAACAATAATTTATGAATAAACCGTTTTAGCACTGTTTCTCCATTTCTATAGACATTGATGTTTACTCTGACTGCAACAATATTAGCACCGGCATATCACTTTCCCAAGAAATATGACGGTCGGCCCCATCTTTAAAAAATGTTTTTTTGTTGTTGGAATCACATGTATGTAATTATGTTATATCTTATCATGTGGTACCAGAGAAGACTTTTGTGTATGCACGGTGAAACTAAACAGATACTGTAGGAATACCAGTAGGCTACATGTTGCTGTGAGGCTGACCCTATGGGAACAGAAACCACATCATACTTGTGCTGCAGTTGATGTTGTTTTTTGAGCAACGAGGGTCTGCATTGGGGCTGTCTAAGACATTTATCCTTGGTATTAATATTTTCAGTGAGAAAATAGTTTTGAAGCTATAATAGATTAATTACCGGTTTTTTTTTCTTGTTTTGTCATTGCGCAACAGCAAGCTCTAGTAACACTGGAATATACACTGAACAAATATATGTATAAACACAACAAGCAACAATTTCAAGGATTTTACTGAGTTACAGTTCATATGAGGAAATCAGTCAATTGAAATAAATTCATTAGGACCTAATCTATGGATTTGACATGACTGGGAATACAGATATGCATCTGTTGGTCACATATACAGTGGGGAGAACAAGTATTTGATACACTTCCGATGTTGCAGGTTTTCCTACTTACAAAGCATGTAGAGGTCTGTCATTTTATCATAGGTACACTTCAACTGTGAGAGACGGAATCTACAACAAAAATCCAGAAAATCACATTGTATCATTTTTAAGTAATTGGTTAGCTTGTCATAACCCCACTGTTTCTTGGCCACAGAGGGCTCTCACGGGGTGGTCGCGAGAGTGCTCAGGTAGGTGTTTAGGGGTTTCTGTTGGTGCTACTATGGTGGAAAGTCCAGACCAGGTCTCCACCATGCGCATTCCCCCAGAATATGCCGATTTGGCTCTCGCCTTCTGTAAAAAGAAGGCGACTCAATTACCACCTCATCGACTGGGGGATTGTGCGATAAATCTCCTGGTAGACGCAGCACTTCCCAGGAGTCACGTGTATCCCCTGTCGTAAGCGGAGACTGTGGCTATGGAGACATCCCCAGTCCACCTGGCAGTGCTGCTGCTCCAGTTTCAACTGTTCTGCCTGCGGCTATGGAACCCTGACCTGTTCACTGGATGTGCTACCTGTCCCAGACCTGCTGTTTTCAACTCTCTAGAGACGGCAGGAGGGGTAGAGAGTTACCAAAGGTGCTTCAAAGTATTGGGTAAAGAGTCTGAATACTTGTGTAAATGGTAAATGTGATATTACAGTTTCTTATTAATACATTTGCAAAAATGCCTAAAAAACTGTTTTTTGTCATGTGGTGTTGTGTGTAGACTGACAACACCACAGAAAAAAAAACTATTTTATACATTTTAGAAGGCCATTACAAAATGTGGAAAAATTCAAGGGGTCTGAATACTTTCTGAATGCATTGCATACTCAAAAACGGACAAGTTATTTAACATTTGTTTCTATTTTCAATGACGTCCGTCTTCCCAGTGGTGTTGTTATGACTTTGCATGGCTCCCAAATGGCACCCTATTCCCTACATTGCACTATGTGCATAGGGCTCTGGTCAAAAGTACTGCACTATATAGGGAATAGGGTTCTATAGGGCTCTGGTCAAAAGTAGTGCACTATATAGGGAATTGGGTTCTATAGGGCTCTGGTCAAAAGTAGTGCACTATATAGGGAATAGGGTACCATAGGGCTCTGGTCTAAAGTAGTGCACTATATAGGGAATAGGGTTCTATAGGGCTCTGGTCTAAAGTAGTGCACTATATAGGGAATAGGGTTCTATAAGGGGTCTGGTCAAAAGTAGTGCACTATATAGGGAAAAGGGTTCTATAGGGCTCTGGTCAAAAGTAGTGCACTATATAGGGAATAGGGTTCCATTTGGAACACACTTCTAAGGAGAAGCTTTGTGTAGTTGGCATACTTGTCTAAAGCCGAGTGTCTTGACTGGTTACCCCTGGACAATAAAGATATGGATTAGTTATGAACGTGGTGAATGCGAACAGGGCTTATCATCTCATGTGTAAGTAGGTTTGGGGAATTTGGGGAAAGCTGTGTAATGGTGGAAATTTGATGTCTTTTCCTTATTTTAGAGGGAAGACTTCGGGCTGTGTAGACGCTGTGTTAAAGTTACCAACATTTTCCACACAATAATAACAATATTGTTAAAATGTTCTCTTATAACATGTATTTAAAGGATTTGAATGAGTTACTCTGGAAGTGTCACGTCGTGTGTATAGGTGGCAGGGAAGTCAGGCGCAGGAGAATCGAACGTGGTATCAATGGAGTAGTTTAATAAGTTAACAAAAACACAGCTCCAAAACCATAGTACATAATAAAAGCACAGTGGGTAGGAGGACCCACTTTTATGAAAGACAGATAGCCCTCCCAGAGGATAACACATGAAAGACAGATAGCCCTCCCAGAGGATAACACATGAAAGACAGATAGCCCTCCCAGAGGATAACACATGAAAGACAGATAGCCCTCCCAGAGGATAACACATGAAAGACAGATAGCCCTCCCAGAGGATAACACATGAAAGACAGATAGCCCTCCCAGAGGATAACACATGAAAGACAGATAGCCCTCCCAGAGGATAACACATGAAAGACAGATAGCCCTCCCAGAGGATAACACATGAAAGACAGATAGCCCTCCCAGAGGATGACACATGAAAGACAGATAGCCCTCCCAGAGGATAACACATGAAAGACAGATAGCCCTCCCAGAGGATAACACATGAAAGACAGATAGCCCTCCCAGAGGATAACACATGAAAGACAGATAGCCCTCCCAGAGGATAACACATGAAAGACAGATAGCCCTCCCAGAGGATAACACATGAAAGACAGATAGCCCTCCCAGAGGATAAAACATGAAAGACAGATAGCCCTCCCAGAGGATAACACATGAAAGACAGATAGCCCTCCCAGAGGATAACACATGAAAGACAGATAGCCCTCCCAGAGGATAACACATGAAAGACAGATAGCCCTCCCAGAGGATAACACATGAAAGACAGATAGCCCTCCTAGAGGATAACACATGAAAGACAGATAGCCCTCCCAGAGGATAACACATGAAAGACAGATAGCCCTCCCAGAGGATAACACATGAAAGACAGATAGCCCTCCCAGAGGATAACACATGAAAGACAGATAGCCCTCCCAGAGGATAACACATGAAAGACAGATAGCCCTCCCAGAGGATAACACATGAAAGACAGATAGCCCTCCTAGAGGATAACACATGAAAGACAGATAGCCCTCCCAGAGGATAACACATGAAAGACAGATAGCCCTCCCAGAGGATAACACATGAAAGACAGATAGCCCTCCCAGAGGATAACACATGAAAGACAGATAGCCCTCCCAGAGGATAACACATGAAAGACAGATAGCCCTCCCAGAGGATAACACATGAAAGACAGATAACCCCCCCCAAACTTCATGAACATAAAAAAAAAACTCTGACAAGGACATGAGGGGAACAGAGGGTTAAATACACAACATGTAATGAATGGGATTGGAATCAGGTGTGTAGGGAGACAAGACAAAACCAATGGAAAAAGAAAAATGGATCAAGGATGGCTAGAATACCGGTGACGTCGACCGCCGAGCACCGCCTGAACAAGGAGAGGCAGAAGTCGTGTCAGTACCCTCCTCCCTCGACGCACGACTCTGGCAGTGCGTCCACACCGGCCTCGGGGACGACCCAGAGGGCGAGGCGCAGGGTGATCCGGATGGAGACGGTGGAATTCTCGCAGCAGGGAAGGATCTAACACATCCTCCACCGGAGTAGATGACAGGACTTAGAAAAACAATCCACAACGACCAGGATTGTGGTGTTACCCTGTGAAGGAGGAAGGAAATAATCCGACAGGTGCGACCACGGCCGCTGTGGAACGGGTAAGGGTTGTAACTTACCTCTGGGCAGGTGTCTAGGAGCCTTACACTGGGCGCACACTGAGCAGGAGGAAACAAACCCTCACGTCCTTAGCTAAAGTGGGCCACCAGTCCCACTAAGACAGCGCACCGTCCGACCGATCCCAGGATGACCAGAGGAAGGTGACGTGTGGGCCCAATAGGTCAGCTGGTCGCGGACAGCAGACCGGTATTCTAGCCAACGTACAGATGCCCAGCTGGACATTAAGGGGGAGCGGGCTCTGCACGTGACGCCCGCTCATGTCCGTGTCCAGCTCCCACACTACCGGCGCCACCAAACAAGAGGCTGGGAGTAAGGGAGTCGGATCCATGGACCGCTCCTCTGTGTCATACAGCCGGGACAGTGCGTCTGCCTTCTCGTTCTGGGAGCCTGGTCTGTAAGAGAGGGTAAACACAAAACGGGGGGAAAACATGGCCCACCTTGCCTGGCGAGGATTCATTCTCCTCGCCTCCCGGATGTACTCCAGATTGTGGTGGTCAGTTCAGATGAGTAAGTGATGTTTAGCTCCCTCAAGCCTCCAAGCCTTCAAAACCCTGACAGCCAAACATTCCTGGTCCCCCACATCATAGTTTCGTTCCGTTGAGCTGAGCTTCTTAGTGAAGAGGGGAGCTTCGGTGGAGTACCCGAGCGCTGAGAGACCACAGCTCCTATCCCAGCCTTGGACGTGTCCACCTCCACTATGAACGGCAAAGAGGGATCCGGAACACAGGAGCGAGGTAAACAGAGCCTTCCGGTGCCTAAAAGCCCCGTTCACCTCAGCTGACCACTGCAAGCGCACCGGGCCCCTCTTTAGCAGTGAGGTAATGGGAGCAGCAACCTGACCAAAACCCAGGATAAACCTCCGGTAGTAGTCAGCAAACCCTAAGAGTCGCTGCACCTCCTTCACCATGGTGGGAGGTGGCCAATTACGCACGGCTGCAATTTTATTTTACCTTTATTTAACCAGGTAGGCTAGTTGAGAACAAGTTCTCATTTACAACTGCGACCTGGCCAAGATAAAGCAAAGCAGTGTGACACAGACAACAACACAGAGTTACACATGGAGTAAACAATTAACAAGTCAATGACACAGTAGAGAAAAGAAAGTATATATACAGTGTGGCAAAATGCATGAGGAGGTAGGCAATAAATAGGCCATAGGAGCGAAAAATTACAATTTAGCAGATTAACACTGGAGGGATAAATGAGCAGATGATGATGTGCAAGTAGAGATACTGGTGTGCAAAAGAGCAGAAAAGTACATAAAAACAATATGGGGATGAGGTAGGTATATTGGGTGGGCTATTTACAGAAGGACTATGTACAGCTGCAGCGATCAGTTAGCTGCTCAGATAGCTTATGTTTAAAGTTGGTGAGGGAAATAAAAGTCTCCAACTTCAGCGATTTTTGCAATTCGTTCCAGTCACTGGCAGTAGAGAACTGGACGTGTGCTACTGGTGGGTGTTGTTATCATGACCAGTGAACTGAGATAAGGCGGAGCTTTACCTAGCCTTATAGATGACCTGGAGCCAGTGGGTCTGGCGACGAATATGTAGCGAGGGCCAGCCGACTAGAGCATGCAGGTCGCAGTGGTGGGTGGTATAAGGTGATATGGTAACAAAACAGATGGCACTGTAATAGACTGCATCCAGTTTGCTGAGTAGAGTATTGGAAGTTATTTTGTAGATGATATCGCCGAAGTCGAGGATCGGTAGGATAATCAGTTTTACTAGGGTAAGTTTGGCGGCGTGAGTGAAGGAGGCTTTGTTGCGAAATAGAAAGCCGATTCTAGATTTGATTTTGGATTGGAGATTTATATGATTGATATGAGTCTGGAAGGAGAGTTTACAGTCTAACCAGACACCTAGATATTTATAGTTGTCAACATATTCTAGGTCGGAACTGTCCAGGGTGGTGATGCTAGTCGGGCGGACGGGTGCTGGCAGCGAACGGTTGAAAAGCATACATTTGGTTTTACTAGTGTTTAAGAGCAGTTGGAGGCCACAGAAGGAGTGTTGTATGGCATTGAAACTCGTTTGGAGGTTAGTTAGCACAGTGTCCAAGGAAGGGCCAGAAGTATACAGAATGGTGTCGTCTGCGTAGAGGTGGATCAGGGAATCGCCCGCAGCAAGAGCGACATCATTGATATATACAGAGAAAAGAGTCGGCCCAGGAATTGAACCCTGTGGCACCCCCATAGAGACTGCCAGAGGTCCGGACAACATACCCTCCGATTTGACACACTGAACTCTGTCTGAAAAGTAGTAGGTGAACCAGGCGAGGCAGTCATTCGAAAAACCAAGGCTATTGAGTCTGCCGATAAGAATACGGTGAATGACAGAGGCGAAAGCTTGGCCAGGTCGATGAAGACGGCTGCACAGTACTGTCTTTTATCGTTTAGTACCTTTAGCGTGGCTGAGGTGCACCCGTGACGGGCTCGGAAACCGTATTGCACAGCGGAGAAGGTACGGTGGGATTCGAAATGGTCTGTTTATTAACTTGGCTTTCGAAGACTTTAGATTGGCAGGGCAGGATGGATATACTGTAGGTCTGTAACAGTTTGGG
This sequence comes from Oncorhynchus kisutch, assembly GCF_002021735.2. Taxonomy (NCBI): domain Eukaryota; kingdom Metazoa; phylum Chordata; class Actinopteri; order Salmoniformes; family Salmonidae; genus Oncorhynchus; species Oncorhynchus kisutch. The sequence goes on along the minus strand of NC_034179.2, from coordinate 10,838,933 downwards.
TCTAGGGTGTCACCCCCTTTGAAGGGCAGTCAGGTCTGGAGTGGCCAGGCCAAGGTCAGTCAGGTCTGGAGTGAACCAAGGGCTATATCTGTTCTTAGTTCTGCATTTTTTGAATGGGGCATGCTTATCTAAGATGGTGAGGAAATTACTTTTAAAGAATGAACAGACATCTTCGACTGACGGGATGAGGTCAATATCCGGTGTCCTGTGTGAATTTAAATATGCTCTCTCTAATTCTCTCTTTCTCTCTTTCTTTCTCTCTCTCTGAGGACCTGAGCCCTAGGACCATGCCTCAGGACTACCTGACATGATGACTCCTTGCTGTCCCCAGTCCACCTGGCCGTGCTGCTGCTCCAGTTTCAACTGTTCTGCCTGCGGGTATGGAACCCTGACCTGTTCACCGGATGTGCTACATGTCCCAGACCTATTATTTGACCATGCTGGTCATTTATGAACATTTGAACATCTTGGCCATGTTCTGTTATAATCTCCACCCGGCACAGCCAAAAGAGGACTGGCCACCCCACATAGCCTGGTTCCTCTCTAGGTTTCTTCCTAGGTTTTGGCCTTTCTATGGAGTTTTTCCTAGCCAATGTGCTTCAACACCTGCATTGCTTGCTGTTTGGGGTTTTAGGCTGGGTTTCTGTACAGCACTTTGAGATATCAGCTGATGTACGAAGGGCTATATAAATACATTTGATTTGATTTGATATCCTTCCAGGATACCCGGGCCAGGTCGATTAGAAAGGCCTGCTCGCAGAAGTGTTTCAGGGGGCGTTTGACAGTGATGAGGGTCGTTTGACCGCGGACCCATAGCGGATACAGGCAATGAGGCAGTGATCACTGAGATCCTGATTGAAAACAGCAGAGGTGTATTCTGAGGTGTATTTGGAGGGCAAGTTGGTCAGGATAATGTCTATGAAGGTGCCCATGTTTATGGATTTAGGGTTGTACCTGGTGGGTTCCTTGATGATTTGTGTGAGATTGAGGGCATCTAGCTTAGATTGTAGGACTGCCGGGGTGTTAAGCATATCCCAGTTTAGGTCACCTAACAGAACGAACTCTGAAGCTAGATGGGGGGCGATCAATTCACAAATGGTGTCCAGGGCACAGCTGGGAGCGGAGGGGGGTTCGATAGTAGGCGGCAACAAGTGAGAGACTTGTTTCTGGGGAGATTCATTTTTAAAATTAGAAGTTCGAACTGTTTGGGTATAGACCTGGAAAGTATGACAGAACTTTGCAGGCTATCTCTGCAGCAGATTGCAACTCCTCCCCCTTTGGCAGTTCTATCTTGACGGAAAATGTTGTAGTTGGGTATGGAAATCTCAACATTTTTGGTGGCCTTCCTAAGCTAGGATTCAGACATGGGAAGGACATCAGGAGTACCTCTGATACAAAGGAGTACAAAGGAGTACCTCTGATACAAAGGAGGTATCAGAGGTATGATGAGTGGAACTAGGGTTTCCATTGTAAACTAAAACAATAATAACTAACCTAAACAACAGTATACAAGGCATATTGACATTTGAGAGAGACATACAGCGAGGCATAAAGTAATCACAGTTGTTGATTGGAAGAGCTAGCTAAGACAACAATGGGTAAGACAACATCAGACCAGAGAATCTTAATGCTCATGGTCCTTTAGGTGCCTTTTGACAAACTTATAGCGGGCTGTCATGTGCCTTTTACTGAGGAGTGGCTTCTGTCTGGCCTCTCTACTATAAAGGCCTGATTGGTGGAGTGCTGCAGAGATGGTTGTCCTTCTGGAAGGTTCTCCCATCTCCACAGAGGAACTCTGGAGCTCTGTCAGAGTGATAATCAGGTTCATGGTCACCTCCCTGACCAAGGCCCTTCTCCCACAGTTGTTCAGTTTGGCCAGGAGGCAAGCTCTAGGAAGAGTCTTAGTGGTTCCGAACTTCTTCCATTTAAGAATGATGGAGGCCACTGTTTTCTTGGGGACCTTCAATGCTGCAGAAATGTTTTGGTACCCTTCCGACAATTTCTTCGACCTCATGGCATGGTTTTTGCTCTGACATACACTGTCAACTGTGGGACCTTATATAGACATGTGTGTGCCTTTCCAAAGTACAAGTACTTCCAAGACGGTGTAGCAGTCAGAATGTCTTTGTCTTTGTCTTTTCTCGTCCCATGTATATATATTTTTATATATTTTTCTTCGCATTCTTTTTAATATTTTTCCTAAACCTCAACTTCAAAATACTCTCCTGCAACCCGCATCATCAATGTGGTGTGGATCGTTTTTTCCCCCTAAAGTATTTCTGTTTACCTCTGAACTGGATTATCTCAACTGAAGTTAGCTAGCTAACTAGCTACCAGCTATCAGTCGGCTAACCTTTAGCTCCAAAAGCTCTCGCCAGTTTGTACAACACGTTTCAAACTAAAGCATACCGGACCTATTTTTCGCTCCATTTCCCCAGATTCCTACCGCAAACTCTGAACTGCTACAGACATATATCTCTTCTACCCTACCTTTCTAAGGTGTTTGAAAGCCAAGTTAACAAACAGATTACCGACCATTTCGAATCTCACCGTACCTTCTCACTATGCAATCTGGTTTCTGAGCTGGTCATGGGTGCACCTCAGCCACGCTCAAGGTCCTAAATGATATCATAACCGCCATCGATAAGAGACATTACTGTGCAGCCGTATTCATCGACCTGGCTAAGGCTTTCGACTCTGTCAATCGCATGATTCTTATTTTCAGACTCAACAACCTTGGTTTCTCAAATGATTGCCTCGCTTGGTTTACCAACTACTTCTCCGATAGAGTTCAGTATGTCAAATCGGAGGGCCTGTTGTCCGGACCTCTGTCAGTCTTTATGGGGGTGCCACAGGGTTAAATTCTCGGGCCGACTCTCTTCTTTGTATACATCAATGATGTTGCTCTGGCTGCTGGTGATTCTTTGATCCACCTCTACGCAGACGACACCATTCTGTATACTTCTGGCCCTTCGTTGGACACTGTGTTAACTAACCTCCAGATGAGATTCAATGCCATACAACACTCCTTCCGTGGCCTCCAACTGCTCTTAAATGCAAGTAAAACCAAATGTATGCTCTTCAACCGATCGCTACCCGCACCTACCTCATTTGTACATGCTGTATATAGATTTCTCTACTGTATTATTGATTGTATGTTTGTTTATTCCATGTGTAACTCTGTGTTGTTGTGTGTGTCGAACTGGTTTGCTTTATCTTGGCCAGGTCGCAGTTGCAAATGAGAACTTGTTCTCAACTAGCCTACCTGGTTAAATAAAGGTGTTCTCAACTAGCCTACCTGGTTAAATAAAGGTGTTCTCAACTAGCCTACCTGGTTAAATAAAGGTGTTCTCAACTAGCCTACCTGGTTAAATAAAGGTGTTCTCAACTAGCCTACCTGGTTAAATAAAGGTGTTCTCAACTAGCCTACCTGGTTAAATAAAGGTGAAATAAAAAATAAAAAAATTAAAAAGTTGTAGAAACATCTCAAGTATGATCAATGGAAACAGGAAACACCTGAGCTCAATTTTTAGTCTCATAACAATAAGGCATTTCTGTTTTTTATTATTTTAATAAAAATCTATTTTAATAAAAATCTGTTTTTGCTTATGGAGTATTGTGTGTAAATTAATGAACATTTAAAAAAAAGAATTTAATCCATTTTAGAATAAGGCTGTAATGTAAGAAGATGTGGAAAAAGGGAAGGGGTCTGAATACTTTCCCGAATTCACTGTAGATAACATTAATGATAATACATGTCATTAGCGCAATTCCAAAGAGACAACAACTCATGGTGCTGTATATAATCCAATAATAACCTAAGTATACGTTTCAAGGTTTATTTGCTACATGCCCAAGTACAGTGAAATGCTTAACTTGCAAGCCCTACACAACTTTGCAGTATTCAATATCAAAATAGTGTAACTAATACTAAAAAAAATACTAAAAAAAAGAGAAACAAAAGAGGTAGCTTTATTCAGGGTAAGTTTACAATGTGCAGGGATTCTGGCATTTTGGAGGTAGATATGTACATGAGCAGCAGCATAAGAGGTGGGTGTGTGTGTGCATGGTGGTGAGTGTGTGTGCATGGTGGTGAGTGTGTGTGCATGGTGGTGAGTGTGTGTGCATGGTGGTGAGTGTGTGTGCATGGTGGTGAGTGTGTGTGCATGGTGGTGAGTGTGTGTGCATGGTGGTGAGTGTGTGTGTATATGTGTCAGTGTAAGTAGATGCACAGTGCCATCAGAAAGCATTCACCCTTTGACTTTGTATTTTTGTATTATTCCCCTGAGTCAATACATGTTAGAATCACCTTTGGCAACAATAACAGCTGTGAGTCTTTCTGGGTAAGCCTCTAAGAACTTTGAACACCTGGATTGTACAATATTTCCAAGCTCTGTCAAGTTGGTTGACATTTACATTTGTGTCATTTAGCAGATGCTCTTATCCAGAGTGATTTACAGTATTAAGTGCATACATTTTCATATTTTTTTCATGCTGGTTGATCATTGCTAAAGAGCCGTTTTCAATTCTTGCCATAGATTTTCAAGCTGATTTAAACCGATTCAATGTGGTCTTGGTAAGTAATTCCAGTGTATATTTGGCCTGGAGTTGTGAATTCATCTCCCAGTGGAAAGCAGAGACTGAATTAGGTTTTCCTCTAGGATTTTAGCTCTATTCAGTTTATTTTTATCTTTAAAAAAAACTACATTGTCCTTGCCGATGACAAGCATACCCATAACATGATGCAGCCATCCACCATGCTTGAACATAATTTATGAAGAGTGGTAGGTAGTCAGTGATGTGTTGTGTTGGATTTGCTCAAACAGAACACTTTGTATTCGGGAAAAAAATGTCATTTATTTGCCAGATTCTTTCAGTATTACTTTAGTGCCTTATTGCAACAGGATGTGTGCTTTGGAATATTTTTTATTCTATACAGACTTCCTTGTTTTCATTGTTATTAGGTTAGTATTGTGGAGTAACTAGAATGATCCATCCTCAGTTTTCTCCAATCACAGCCATTAAACTCTGTATGTCACATGTGCTCCCTCTCCGGCCTCGAGGTGACCAGGTCGCTCATTATGGCGCACACCTGTCACCATAGTTACGTGCACCTGCACGTCTTCAGACTCACCTGGACTCCATCACTTCCCTGTTTACCTTCCCTATATACAGTCGAAGTCAGAAGTTTACATACACCTTAGCCAAATACATTTCAACTCAGTATTTCACAATTCCTGACATTTAATCCTAGTAAAAATTCCCTGTCTTAGGTTGGTTAGGATCACCATTTTATTTTAATAATGTGAAATGTCAGAATAATAGTAAAGATAATTATTTATTTCAGCTTTCATTTCTTTCATCACATTCCCAGTGTTTTCATACACTCAATTAGATTTTGGTAGCATTACCTTTAAATTGTTTAACTTGTGTCAAACGTTTCAGGTAGCCTTTCACAAGCTTCCCACAATAAGTTGGGTGAATTTTGGCCCATTCCTCCAGACAGAGCTGGTGTAACTGAGTCAGGTTTGTAGGCCTCCTTGCTCACACACGCTTTTTCAGTTCTGCCCACACATTTTCTATAGGGTTGAGGACAGGGCTTTGTGATGGCCACTCCAATATCTTGACTTTGTTGTCCTTAAGCCATTTTGCCACAAATTTGGAAGTATGCTTGTGGTCATTGTCCATTTGCGACCAAGCTTTAACTTCCTGACTGATGTCTTGAGATGTTGCTTCAATATATTCACATAATTTTCCTACCTCATGATGCCATCTATTTTGTAAAGTGCACCAGTCCCACCTGCAGCAAAGCACCCCCACAACATGATGCTGCCACCCCCATGCTTCACGGTTGGGATGGTGTTCTTCAGCTTGCAAGCATCCCCTTTTTCCTCCAAACATAACGATGGTCATTATGGCCAAACAGTTCTATTTTTGTTTCATCAGACCAGAGGACATTTCTCCAAAAAGTACAATCTTTGTCCCCATGTGCAGTTACAAACCGTAGTCTGGCTTTTTTATGGCGGTTGTGGAGCAGTGGCTTCTTCCTTGCTGAGTGGCCTTTCAGGTGATATAAATATAGGACTCATTTTGCTGTGGATATAGATACTTTTATACCTGTTTCCAGCATCTTCAAAAGGTCCTTTGCTGTTGTTCTGGGATTGATTTGCACTTTTCGTACCAAAGTACATTCATCTCTAAGAGACAGAATGGGTCTCCTTCCTGAGCGGTATGACGGCTGCGTGGTCCCATGGTGTTTATACTGGCATACTATTGTTTGTACATATGAATGTGGTACCTTCAGGCATTTGGAAATTGCTCCCAAGGATGAACCAGACTTGTGGAGGTCTACATATTGTTACACTGTAACTGTTATAAAGTCCCCATTTGGCCTCATGGTGAAATCCCAGAGCGGTTTCCTTCCTCTCCAGCAACTGAGTTATTTTATTTAACTACGCAAGTCAGTTAAGAACAAATTCTTATTTACAATGACGGCCTACCAAAAGGCCTCCTGCGGAGACGGGGGGGGAAAAAATAAAAGTAAATCAAATGTAAATATAAAACACACATCATGACAAGAGAGACAACACTACATAAGAGAGACCTAAGACAACATAGCAAGGCAGCAAAACATGACAACATAGCATGGTAGCAACACAACATGGCCACAACATGGTAGCAACACAACATGGCAGCAGCACAGAACATGGTACCAACATTATTGGGCACAGACAACAGCACAAAGGGCAAGAAGGTAGAGACAACAATACATCATGCGAAGCAGCCACAACTGTCAGTAAGAGTGTCTATGATTGAGTCTTTGAATGAAGAGATGGAGATAAAACTGTCCAGTTTGAGTGTTTGTTGCAGCTCGTTCCAGTCGCTAGCTATAGCAAACTGAAAAGACGAGTGACCCAGGGATGTGTGTGCTTTGGGGACCTTTAACAGAATGTGACTGGCAGAACAGGTGTTGTATGTGAAGGATGAGGGCTGCAGTAGATATCTCAGATAGGGGGGAGTGAGGCCTAAGAGGGAGTGAGTTTTATGAAGGATGCCTGTATCTTTGTTGTGTCTTGGTGTATTGATACACCATCCCACATGCTCGAAGGGATATTCAATGTCTGCTGTTTTTTTTACCCATCTACCAATAGGTGCCCTTCTTTGTGAATCTTTGGAAACCTCCCTGGTCTTTGTGGTTGAATCTGTGATTGAAATTCACTGCTCGACTGAGGGACCTTGTAATGAAGACGATGGGAGACAGAGAGCCGGTATCAAGAGCAGGGCGCAGCAGGTGTTTATTATAGAGGACCACAGGAGGAGGCAGGTAGCTGGGTCCAGGGGCAGGTAGAAGGTCATACACAGGGGGCCCAAAAAGGCAACAGTACAGGCAGGGAAAAGGCTAGTAACGTCGTCTGGGAAATCGGGCAATAGGTTGATAACAGGAAATCCGATACACTAAAGTACATACAGGGAATAGGCGGCGTTAGTGAGGCAGGAAACCCAGCGCTCTGAAAGACGTGTGTCACAAAACAAGCAATACCTCACAGTGATGGGGTGCAAAGATCTGAACTAAATAGTGTGTGATAATGACATACAGGTGTGTAAACAGGTGATCAGAAT